>NC_091193.1:19530721-19618221 GCF_040958095.1 Procambarus clarkii
ATGAGAATGAGAGAGGGGGGGGAGAATGAGAGAGAGAGAGAGAGAGAGGGGGAGGGAGAGAATGAGAGAGAGAGAGAGAGGGAGGGGGGGAGAGAATGAGAGAGAGAGAGAGAGGGAGGGGGGGAGAGAATGAGAGAGAGAGAGAGAGGGAGGGGGGGGAGAGAATGAGAGAGAGGGGGGGGAGAGAATGAGAGAGAGAGGGGGGGGGAGAATGAGAGAGAGAGGGGGGGGGAGAATGAGAGAGAGAGAGGGGGGGGAGAATGAGAGAGAGGGGGGGGGAGAGAATGAGAGAGAGAGAGGGGGGGAGAGAATGAGAGAGAGAGAGGGGGGGAGAGAATGAGAGAGAGAGGGGGGGAGAGAATGAGAGAGAGAGGGGGAGAGAATGAGAGAGAGAGAGGGGGAGAGAATGAGAGAGAGAGGGGGAGAGAATGAGAGAGAGAGGGGGGGGAGAATGAGAATGAGAGAGGGGGGGGAGAATGAGAATGAGAGAGGGGGGGAGAATGAGAGAGAGAGAGAGAGGGGGAGGGAGAGAATGAGAGAGAGAGAGGGAGGGAGGGGGGGAGAGAATGAGAGAGAGAGAGAGAGGGAGGGGGGGAGAGAATGAGAGAGAGAGAGAGAGGGAGGGGGGGGAGAGAATGAGAGAGAGGGGGGGGAGAATGAGAGAGAGAGGAAGGAGGAGAGAGAATGAGAGAGAGAGGAAGGAGGAGAGAGAGGGGGGAGAGAAAGAGATAGAGAGAGAGAGAGAGAGAGAGAGAGAGAGAGAGAGAGAGAGAGAGAGAGAGAGAGAGAGAGAGAGAGAGAGAGAGAGAGAGAGAGAGAGAGAGAGAGAGAGAGAGAGGGAGGGGGGGGGGAGAATGAGAGAGAGGGAGGGGGGGAGAGAGAGCAAGAGCAAGCGAGCCTTTTTGAGAGGGTCGGAGCATTTATGCATTTAGGGTAAGTTAGTATTTTTTTTAATTGCAGTTAGTTGGAATAACAAGCAGGTACTTAAGAATATCTTCTTTGAGAAAATCGGTTATTACTGTGAGGAGGATTTGAATCTGCTCTGGGAACTCCGAAGAATCCTCTTCATGTCTCCTGATTTTCTCATTGATTCATCATCTTTGTTCAATGTCTTCTTTACTGAAAATGTTATGATAATGCAGATTATTATATAGCTGAAATCCAAGGTATGGTTATTGCATGCTGGTGAAGAAACTAATGACTGAAAATACTTGCAGGTCACAGATATGGCAGCCTGCCTGGACCTCATCAGCAAGCTGGAGAGGACACCTATTACAAAGGAGGTCCTGGAGGTGAGGATTTTATTAAGCTGCTTTTTTCTTGAGCAAATATTTTATTCATGGGTAAGTGGAAATTATATCATGTATTGAAGGTGATGCTCAACAGGTGAAGTATTATTGTTACCGACTACAGTTAATTTTTGTTAAATTGTATTGTTAGTGTATTTCTCATGCAAGTAATTTACATATAAAGCATCTAGTTACTCTGTTATATAAATGTTTCTCAATTATTTAATATTTTGATGATAAAGCTTCATTACTGTCACTGTTAACAAAGTAAATAATTGTTAATTGTCATATAGAGTAATTTTATTTTAAATTCTTATAAATTATGGCATTACAGTGCATAAAATGAAATACTGTAAGTTAATTTCAGAATTTTTTAATCATCCATTATAGTGGTATGTAATGGGAAAATGGGAAAAATTGTTGTCATTATGTTGCAGTGTCTTGAGAATGCGTTTACATATTTGCTTGAAACATTTGACACGTGAATATCACAATAATATACAAGCAGGATATCTTTTGTTATTGGGTTATGTATCCCCACTAGTAGCAGATTAATTATAGAACCATATTAACAAAAAGGAGGTGCAGGCATACCTTGAGTGACTTTTGGAAATTAACTAACAAAAGCTGCATCAAAATACTGTATTTAAACACTTGCTCTAATGCCTATGGATGCTTAGGGTACTGTTGTTTGCAACATCACAACCACCGGTGGGGGCATTTAGAACTATTATAATGCCTACAGATGGATGGGTTTAATTACTTGAACAGCGTACTGAATTTTCAGTTCTCGTGTCCTGAGGCCAGAAAATATGCCCAGTACTGTAGTGTCATTTAGAAACAGTATCCTGGAAAGTTTCATGATTTTGTTATGAATCTCAAGAATAGTTAACCTGCCTATTTACATTTGGGATGAGAGCTATGCTCGTAGTGTCGCATCTTCCCAGTATTCTTTGTAGTGTATGTAATGCTTTGAAACTATCGCCAATTTTGGCCTCCACAACTTTCTCACTTAACTTGTTCCAACCATCTACCACTGTTTGCAAAAGAAAACAATATTTATTTGGCACCTTTGTTTCCCGAGCTTGAATCTGTGTCCTCTTGTTCTTGAAGTTGCTGGTTTCAAGAATTCCTCTGTTAATTTGTAGATTACTGTTATTATTTTGTAAGTGGAGATCATATCATCTCTTTTTCTTTTATCTTCTAGGTTTGGCATATTTGAAGCCTCAAGTCTTCTTGTAATTAATTTTTTTTCAGTTCTGGAATCCCTTTTATAGTATGCCTTTGCACCTATTCCAGTTTATTTATGTGCTTCTTGAGATATGGGCACCATACAACTGCTGCATGTTCAAATTTTGGTCTCAGAAAAGTCATGAATAGTTTCTTCAGTATTTCACCATCCAATTAATAAATAACGAGTCTGAAGTTAGAAAGTGACGCTCTTCACACAATGTTCTGTGTGTTCATCTGGTGACAGTTTGCTATCCAAAACCATGCCTAGATCTCTTTCTTTGTTAGTTATTTAATTCCTTTCCACATAATTTGTGTGTGGTCTATTTTCTCAGATTTCACATTCCATAACATGGCATTATTCATATTGAATTCCACTTGCCACATCCAAGCACTTACTTTAGCTAGATCAATTTGAAGGGCATGACCATCGTCTGTCTCCTATATTCCCCAATATGTTAGCATCATCCACAAACATGTTCATATTATTCTCTATTTCTTCTGGTAGATTGTTTATGTAGATGTTGAACATTACTGGTGCAAGAAGTGAACCCTACGGGACTCCACTAGTGACTCATCCAGTCAGAACCATTGCCTCCAATTACTGCCCTCATCTTTGCCAGTTAGAAAATTTTTCATCCATGTCAGAAGTTTCCCTGTCTCCCATCCAGCGTGTTCCAGTTTCCAAAACAACTGCTTGTGTGGGACTGTTAAAAACCTCTTTTTGGTCCAGATAGTCAAACCAGTCATATCTTTCCTATAGAATCTATTGGTCTTTCATAAAAACTAAGTAGAGTTGTAAGTACACTTATAACAATGTGCATAAAGTGTAATGTACGTAATTACACACAGGCATACAATTTTATTAATAATGATTAATAATAATAATAATAATCTACTGTGTCAGGGGATAGGCAGTCAGTGTATATATGTATATTAGGCTTAAATCAAGGTCACTCCAGGGTTGAATTACTGACCTTCCACCTCTGATTATTTTGCGTATTTGATGGTGCTACATAGCCTTCCCGGTTTGGTGCCTTCTTTTGATAATTACTTACTTACTGACCTTCCTCAGGATGCAACCCCACAAAAGTTATACAATTAGCAGTTTTACTACTCGTCTAGTTGTACTTGCCTAGTTGTATCTGGTCATTAGATATAGCCCACAAAACCTGACTTACTGGATCATGGTACAACTTAGCACACTAAAGGTGTGAATTTACAGTGTCTAGTGATAGACTCCCTGATGCCAGTTTCCTGTCGTGCTAGATTCAACTCTGTATGTTAATTTATTAATACCTGTAAAAATCATTTGTTACAACTTGAATCACACTTACGGCAGAAACTGCTGCAGTTCCTGGGAACCACACAAACCACACCACATCCTATCATCCTCAGACTGACATGATCGTTGAATCGTTTCACCATCAACGCTGGTGGCACAGCCAGACCCATCCACTTGGATTGACGACCTTCTTTTGGTCCTTGGTATCCGTTCGGCAAGTAAACTAGATGGCAAGTTCTCAGCCCCTGACCTTGTATTTGGTCCAACCTACACATTTCTGGCAAACAGGTCTTCCTGACACCATACCTTCACGGAAGGGGTGGTATACGAGAGTGGTTTTCTCAATCGTGTCAATCGTGTAAAGGTAACACATTTTGATGCCATTCCAGCCCTGTCTGTCTCTGCTGCTGCTCCCCACGTTCTTTTACCCATAGCATCACATTCCAACTTGGCCTCCACCACCAAGGGAAAGCCCTCCTGCAGAATTACCTGCTGTTCATTTTACCCCCACCTAAAAGTTGTCTCCAGATTTGAGCCCTTTGACACATGATGATGACAGGGATAGGTGGTGTTGACATGGAGGCTTTCACAGCATACCCAGGACACACAGTACCATCCTGCCTAATTCCTGGTCTATGCTACCTCATCTGATTGAGAGGAAGGGGGAAGTATTGTACTGCACTGTAGTGTTATTTGTGGTCCTGCAATATAATTAGATTAAAGGAGGCCGACCAGAAAGTCTTGAAAATATGCCAGTCTAGTTTTTCTGACAATACTGAGTAAATCACCTTTCCTGTTTGGGCTTGTACACACTTATCAATAAATTTCGTGTAGCTCTTTACATGTTTGTTTAGCCCTTGTTCAGTAGTGTGTGCAAGGAACCAAAGTTGTTACAGCTACCCAAAATTCCCCCTTTTACAGCTGCTGCTTTTAATATTTTCACATAATCAACCCATCCCCCAATGTTGCTTTTTATCATTAATAATGTAAAGCAAACAATACATAGTTTTGTAATGCCTGCAGTTATAAATAACACGAAATTTGCATTATGTAACAGTGTGGGTGGTGGTGGGTGTGGGTTGTATTGCATTGTCTGCTGGCAAACTTCCTCACTTGGCACCATCATTAACCATCCCTCTCAACTGTTCTGCTTCTCTTTCCTAGTGACATCAACTCTTCCACATTATTTTACCAAATAAATTAAATAAAAAAATGTTCTAAATAGAGAAATAGCATAATACCAATATTTTGACTAGTATCTTCTTGTGATAAATACTGATACTTGGATACTGTCAAAAGATCCATACTCCGTACCAGATCTTAATATTTTTTTAGATATTAGAACTACACACTTGTGAAAAAATATAAATACAATTATAGCAAGGCCTATGCAGATAACAATAAAATTACAAAAAAATATCCAAAAAGTGCTTAAATAATTTTTCATAACATGGCTTTTCTGTACCCCAGATACCTCTAGTGGACAGACTCATCCTTACATCTGGTGAAATGTTGTACAGTGTACAGTTTGACATGGTCTAACATCTAGTGAAGCAATATTTTTCCATGAATTGTTCCTACCTTGCCTTCTTGGGGGATCCCACTAGTGAAATTTGGCTAGTCCCTGAGCTGCTCATTGAATGCTTATACCCCTCATTCTGTTCTGAAATACTTTTATCCTTGCAAATTTGTCCTGCTATTCATGCACTACTGCTCTGTTACAAAGGATCAGTCTGCCTATGCTGTTGCATACCTAGTTTTTCTTGATTGAACCCATATGTAATGCCTTTCCTCCCCCCCTCCCCCTTCCCGAGACTTGCATTTTCATGGCATACCTATATGCAATTTTGTATGTTATCCACTAGCTGCTGCTTATCCCATTCTGTGGTGTTTAAATCCAATGCTGGCTGTCTCTCATTCTCATTTTTAACAGATTTAACGTAGCTAGGTACCCAGCAAAATTCAGTTATGTTGGTGTTACCTCGAATGAGCTTGTGGGCACCACTGCTAAAAAAAAAAAAAAAGCCAGTCATGCCTGTCCCATCTCCCATAAAGGAATTCCTAATTCAGATTTCTATCGAGTCATTCATACCTCATACCATAGGCACAATTGTAAAACGTATGAGTATCGAAGGTCCATGACTGTTCAACTTCCTGCAAGCAAATATTTGAAATATTGTTGGAATAACAATCATAAGCACTAAACAAAGAAATTGATAAGCTGCTCCTGGAGTTACCTAGGTGCTGTGATAGCTGAAAGAACAGATAGCATTATAGGCCAAGCAAGCAGCAAGAATGCCCGATTCTAGGCCAGACTTGGTGAATAGAAAAAAGACTTAAATCTTACCACATGTAAGTCATAGGTATACTGTACAGTGTGGAATAATTATTTGGTATTGTACCTCACAAAAATATAGCAGTGTACCTGTCCAGGTAGGAAGGAAACTTCGGTCTTAAAAACGTGATTGGTTTTATAAAATACAGTATAATACAGTATATCAAATAATCACTTTAAATAACACAAATTTAGATTAAATAAAAGAATGCATAGTTATTTCACATTAGGTTAGAATGATGGGAAAGGGGGGGAGAGGTGGCAGTTATCTTATAACTTCAAAAATATCAAAATTAAAACTGGGGCTTGGCCTCGAATCATTTCTTATCCTGGATGTTCTGATGCATTAACAATAAAACATAAATGAAAGCAACACCTCACAACCATACCATAACACATCCAACACTGCTCCTGAAGTAGTCACTTTTACTATGACAACCAGGTGTTTCCACTACAATTTTATCTTTGTTTTGAATTCGATTTTGGATTAGTTCCATGGTGTCCACAAAATGCAGAGTAAATCCAAGGGAATAGCAGCACAGACAAATCATCCACAGCATTGAATTGGGTATTTCTGTCCAATTCCACTTAATCTTTTTATGCATAATTGAATAATAAGTTCACTCACTGTTCACAGGATGTTATGTCAATTACAAATGTTCAAATTTCCATCCACAAGGCAGGGCAAGAAGTTTCCAATGTGTAGTAAGGTGGAGTTAAGCGAACAACAGGCCACAGATTGGTTTTGTTTGGCTAAAGATTATCAACCTCATGGGTTATTAAAGCCACCACTAGCTTATTTGTTTTGTTTTAATTGTTTGCAGGGTTGCAACCTGCGTGGGCCTTTAGCCTGTGGCTGGCACGCGATGTGTGCTAGCTCCCAGTGAGGCCGGGCCGTCTCTGTGGTGGGTATGTGTTGATCAGTGTGATTGTATCAGTGGTGAAGGCTTAACTGCCCAATCTCGTGGGCTGTTTTCCTTGGAACACGATTTGCCAGCCATTTTACATCCAGGTTCTCAAAGTTGTTGATGGTTACTCCTGGGTGAACGGTTTAAGGAATGGTGTTGAGTCGTACCAGCCTGCCTAGGGTTTGAACCTAGGTGGTCGTGCATGAAAGGTGCGAGGCAAACAGACTAGCGCTTTAACATCTATACTACAGTGTGCTTACTGACTAACCACAAATATATTTTAGTTTGAACAGAGTTCAAGACTAAATTAAACTCTTGGTGTACATATTCTTAGACATACAGTACACTAGTGTGTTTCATGACCAACCACCATTTCAAATGGTATAAGTATGTATGTGCCAGTGGCATTGCCAGTTACATAAATTAACATAAATTTTATTCACTTGTTCTGATTTAATGTAATAATGTTAAATTGGTTTGGATTAGCGAACAACTCTCATAACAGGTGCAAAACTCCATAAATTTGTACTAGAATTAGCCTAGACAGAGGTGCCACATGGGAGGAATAGATGTCGGGTGGAAAATGGCCAGATATCTATGGCTGGCCTACCTATGCTGCAAACTTTTTTAGACTGCATGGGGTTCTGAATACACATTTCCTAAATAAATTTATCATAGCTCCTTTGCGAGCTAAATTTAGCTTGCACTACCATATGAGATCATACAATTATTAGGACCAAAGAAAGTATTATTAAGCCAAAAGCATTAACTTTTTATTGCAGGGACCCAAAGGAACCAAATCTGTTCCTCATTCATGAAACTGATGAGACTGTAACAGGTTAGCTAAATTAGTTATGAGAAGGCACCAAGTCGATATGACCATATAGCACACTCGGAGGATGAGCTAGGATAGGATGGAGGGATGGAATGGTGCCCATCCACTTGAACATTCAGAAATTGAACACCAATTTATGAAGCAGGGCAATCGCTGTACCAACCAGTCCAATTGACTGTGGTATAGTTACACTACAGGATAAGATATTGTAACTTCAGTTTCAATAGCACACACATCAACATTTAATTAAGTGGTGCTAAACATGATTTTATGATAATCAGATATTGTAGACTTGTTTTGGTGGAAAAGCATCCTGCTCCTAGATCTAGGGTGCCAACAATCTTTCATTTAATAATCAACCACACTAGAAGCTGAGAGAGAGAGGGGGGGGAGAGAGAGGGGTAGGGAAGGGGTTAATGCTGGAGCCTTTTTACAGCAAAGGGCCTTTATTGCATCTGGATGCAGTCGGCCACGTGCTGTATGAATGCCTGTTATTCGATTGGGGTTTGTTTGGTTAACTGGTGGGATAGGCAGTCTGAATAAAAATGTGCAATAAAGATGAAACAAGTTTGCCCAGTGACTGTACACAGCACCACTTGAGCAGTGTTCATACACTAATGGATGGCTCAAGAGCTTTAAACTCTGCCATGGCATTAGGTACATTAGAGTACATGGTAAAAGGCAGTCTGCTGAGGTTACCTCATCACCATTGATCTCCACTACAGTCAACCTAATACTATCATCGTCCACGACCACCCTTTTTATCTAAATAACTTGAAGGTTATACGCAGACGAGGAGTCACAATAATGTGACTGAAATATGTTGACCAAACCACACACTAGAAAGTGAAGGGTCGACGACGTTTCGGTCTGTCCTGTTCCATTCTCAAGTCAATTGTGAATGTCGATCTCACAGTCGACTTGAGAATGGTCCAGGACGGACCGAAATGTCGTCGTCACTTCACTTTCTAGTGTGTGGTTTGGTCAACACATTGAAGATTATAGTCGATGGAACATGGTTAACAAGCAGATCAGAACATATATTGGCGAGTACAAACAAAACACTTGAATTTCTGCATCAAAATTGACAATTTTTTCCTTCTAGCTTTACAGGATGACTAACTAGTTATCCGAACACACGTTATCCATTCAGTCTCAGTCCCGAGGGGTTCAGATAGAATGTGGTTGTTTATTTTTTTTTTTAAATAAGATAAAAATTTGGGTATGATGTTTTTGCTCAACCAGAATTTTATTGTTGCGTGTATTTTTCATTGCATTGGATCGCAATAACAATAGGACTGAAACAAGTCCTTCAGCATCTTAGCATCTTAATGAACCTGGTATTTACAGGCATATTTTGTTTAGCTCTGTTCTGTACACCACTGAATCCTCAGTGTTGTTTACTGGAATTTTATGAATTCTTAAAAAATAAAAATCTATTACAGAAATATTCAGATTTTTTCTTTATTCTTTATCTATTCTCTCCACCTTGACCATACAACTAAAGAACACTGACACTCTTGACCTGTGAGAGCATGTCAATCTGCCCACTCAGACAATGAGCACTTTTCTTATTTTGAATTAAGCTTGCAACATGTCATTTATATCCTTTGCAGGAACTTCTACCTGTAATTCATATGAAGATGCCATCTTTACTGGTACCTTAAAGTCTCTCTATGATTTAAATACTTCCCCTTTTCTACAAAGGTGTAAAGGCATACTACAAAATGACTTCTGGAACTGAAAAACGAGTTATGAAGAAAGGCTAGATGGTTTAACTATACAAAATGAAAAGATGGAAGAAAAAAAGGCAAATGATCACTACTTGGAAAATAATAATGAGAATTGACCAAATTGATGAGGAAATTCCTGAAGCTGGCAATCTCAAGAACAAGAGGATACAGATTCAAGCTAAGAAAACAAAGGTGCCAAGAAAAATATTGGATAGTTCTCTTTTTTGCAAACAGTGGTAGATGGTTGGAACAAGTTTAGCAAGAAAGTGGTAGAGGCCAAGGTCGTCGGTAGGTTCGAAGCATTAGATGACAGTGCTGGGAAGATAGGACACCTCAAGCATAGCTCTTATCCTGTAACTATATAGTACTTAGATAAATACACATTTTGTGCTACATAGTCTTCCTGGCTAGTTGTGTTCTTTTGATAATTACCCTTCCCCCCCTCTGCCCCACTCATGTGTGTTATTACCTAAGTGTAGTTACAAGATGAGAGCTACGCTCATGGTGTCCCATCTACCCAGCACTGTCATATAACACTTTGAAGCTACTGACGATTTTGGCCTCCACCATCTTCTCAATTAACTTGTTCCAACTGTCTACCACTCTGTCTGCAAAAGTGAATTTTCTCATATTTGTCCTGCATCTTTGTTTAGTTAGTTTAAATCTGACCTCTTGTTCTTGAAGTTCCAGGTCTCGGGAAATCTTTCCTACCGGTTTTATCAATTCCAATTACAGTACTATTTGTGTGTGTGTGAGAGAGAGAGAGAGAGAAAATACATGATCTATCAGAAGGCATTCAGAACTATTTGAACATGTTTACTAATGTTGCTAAGGTACTGGATAGAATGAGGCTTAGACAATTGTCATGCCCTTAAAGATGCCCTGTATGGAGCAACAGGTAGCAAATGGAATTCGGGGTGTATAAATGCCATGTTATGGAATGTGGAATAGGAGAAATAGGTTGCATACAATCTACAAATTATCTGGAAAGGCATTAGTTTTACGAAAAAGATCTTGGGGTTCTGAATACAGTAGTAGACTGTCACCAGAGGACCACATAAAGGACAGTGTATGATGAGCATATGCTATGCTTTCCAATTTCAGAATCGCCGTTTAAATACATGGATTGTAGTATTAAAGAAGCTTTTCGTGACTTTTATGAGACCAAAATTGGAAGATGCAACTGTTGTATGGTGCCCATATCTCGACAATCGCATAAACAAACTGGAAAACAAGTGCTAAGAGGAGAAGCTAAAGGCATTAAATATGCCAAAACCAGAATACTGTATACAAGAAATAGAGGCGATATGATCACTAAATACAAAATAGCAAAAGGAATCGACAAAATTAACTGGAATTCTTGAAACCTGCAACTCCTAGAAAAAGAAGTTGTAGATTCCAGCTAAGGGAACAAAAATGGCAAAAAAATATTAGGTCATCTTTTGCAAACAGTGTGTTAGATGGTTGGAAGGAGTTAAGTGAGGTGGTGGTGGATGCCAAGAGTTTCAAATGTTCATATAACTAGTGTACTGGAAAGAAAAAGACTCCACAAATATAGCTCTCATTCTGTAACTCCACTTAGGTTATTACACTACAGGTATACACAATATAGGCTTAAAATATACAGGCATAAACAGTATGGGCTTAGACAATGCGGGCTTTGACAATAAGATACTAGATATTATTACACCTAGGGTATTACACAATACAAGTATACATAATATGAGCTTACAATATACGGGCATAAACAGTATGGGCTTAGACAATACTGGTGTGCACACAGCACAGGCACAACCAAGACACAAACTACATGCAAGACACACACCACACACAAGACAGTGGCATATGCAAGGCTGGCAAACATAACTGCCTTCAGAAACTTGTGTAAGGAATCATTCGGAACTTTGTATACCTCATATGTCAGACCAATACTGGAATATGCGACTCCAACCCTGAAGTCCACAGCTAGTCAAACACAAAATGAAGTTAGAAAAGGTTCGGAGGTATGCCACCAGGCTAGTCCCCGAACTGAGAGGAATGAGCTACTGTATGAGGAAAGATTACTGGAACTGAACCTCACGACACTGGAAGACACAAGAGCTAGGGAAGACATGATCACTACCTACAAAATTCTCAGAGGAATTGACAGGGTAGATAAAGATACTGTTTAACATGGGTGGTATGCGAACACCGGGACAGAGGTGGAAATAGAGTACCCAAATGAGCCACAGGGACATTAGAAAGAACTTTTTCAGTGTCAGAGTAATTAACAGATAGAATGCTTTAGGCAGTGATGTGGTGGAGGCAGACTATGCAGTTTCAAATGTAGATATGATAGAACCCAGTAGGCTCAGGAATCTGTACAACAGTTGATTGATAGTCGAGAGACGGGACCAAAGAGCCAGAGCTCGTCCCCTGCAAGCACAACTAGGCAAGTACATGCAAGAGACACACCACACGCAAGACACATTCCCTCTGTATTCATTGCCCGTTAGTATTATCGGAATCAGAAAGCGAGTGTAGCAGTGGCATTCATCTTAGCATACATCTTCAAAAAACATCTCAAAACTTTTATTAATTTTGTTATATCTGTTCTGATTCAATGTTTTATATTTGCAGTCCACCCGACTAGGACGTCATATCAACAATATTCGTCGAAAGACAAACCATCAAGAGCTTTATCGGCGTTCCAAGGATCTAGTGCGCAAGTGGCGTAAAGAAGTGCTGGCAGATGGAGTAAATGGGGCAGCTGGGCCAGGACCTGGACCTGGCGGGACGGGGTCTGGTGGGTTGGGTGCAAAAGGGGCAGGTAATGGGCATCCTCCAACCTCACCATCTTCCTTACCGTCCAGTGGCAACACAAGTCCAGGAATGTCTGCCCCCACCACTCCCTCCACCTTGGTCCAAAGGACTCGCACAGCTTCCCCTACCCTAACCACTGCCCACTCATCCCGCCCACTTAAGCCCACATCTCCTGCCTTACCTCGGGGACGTGTATTGAGTCCAGGGATGTGCCCTGCTCTGGTGGCTGTTTCACCAACTATAACACCCCCTTTAGCAACACATGCTCGCCCACGGTCCCGCCCTCATTCTCCTTCAGTCAATCTCAATATGCGGCAGCCACCCAGAGCAGATGCTTCTTCCTATGCTCCAGGAACTGAAAATGTAGCAAAAACTAATACAGCTAACAAAAGATTAAGAAAAGATGAGGAAGACTCTAGTAGTGATATTCCTGTTGCCAAGCGACCTAGAAATAATGTGACGAATGGTTTCGATGATGACAGTAGAGACAGTTTTTCCAGTGTAATTAGCAATGACTGTACTTCTAAAATTACTAGTGGAGGTAGTGATAGTAGTAAAATGAGACGAATAGCTAATTCGAATGCCATTTCAAAGAGAAAACTAAACATTAATGAAATGCCTCTTCCTACAAATACCCCAGACCTCCTTCTCCAGAAAATGGCTGCCCTTCCAATAACCACTAAAGCCTCCAAAGTGAAAACAACTTCTCAAATTGTTGCAGAACTTGCTGAACGAAAAGGTGATAGTAAATTGGCAGAAAGAGCAACAAAATTGGAAGAACAACATGTGCGGGACTTACCTGGTCCTGGAGCAACACTTGGTATGGGTAGAGCGACTGATAATGCAGTAGTCACACGTAATAAAATGGACCATTTGCAGCGCTTCCTCAGTTCACAACCAGGCCCTGCATTCGATGACTTTGTTGGTGTTGGTGATGAGGATAGAGGCTCAATATCTTCAGAAACAGAAGCCAGAGGATCCACAAGTGCCCCAGTCTCTCCACCACTTGGGCCTACAGATCTCCCTTTACCTATCATGACACCAAGTAACCTTGATCTTCTTGGTGTTATGGCTCATGAAACTGCTGAAGAGATTTTAGCCCGCCTTCCTCCAATTGACGCTTCTAGTATTGTATGGGATGATCCCGAAGAACAAATTTATGTACAGGAACAGAAAGCTGAAAATTATAGTGGCAATGAACAAAGTGAATCTGAGGATGAAATTGAAAAATTAGTGCGAAAATCTGAAAAAATTTCTCCAGAGGCGATAAATACACTTCATACAACTAATCTAGATTGTCAGAATGGTAATTTTGATATGGACGGCAAGTTCAGAGAGTGGCACGAAGTAACTGTCAGAAAAGGCTACCAGGATGATCCATTGATAGTGTTGCCTTATGTGATAACTGACTTTTGAAACACACAGTTTACAATGAAAAGTGGTGGCTAAGAAATGTTAAGAGGCTACCTAGTTATTAAAAAATGTGGTTGTCATTAACTTCATTTTCCCATACCATAGAACCCATTAGTCTGTTCCTTGTTAGTCTGTGTTTTCTGTGTGATATTATTTTTTTATTTTTATTTTTACTTTTTTTTGTGGGAAGGGGTGAAGATTTCCAAAAGTGTTGCTATTTACGTTAAAATATACTTGAAGAGAATGGCATAAGTTGATATTGCTGACCTTGCTTATGTTGCCTCAATTTTAATTTGAAGACGACCTGAAAAAAATACAAGAATTCTTAGGATTAAGTGTATACAGTGCCTAAAAGAACCAAGTGAACCAAGCTTTTAGTGTCCTCTGGAAATATCAGTGACATGCAACCAGTCATATTTTAACAACTGCTATAATTACACATTTATAAACTTGTATGCAAGCTGATTTTCTTCAGGTGACTAATATCATGGTTCAGTAATTTCTATTCATCTATTATGAAGTCATTACAGTTGCCTTCAGTAACTTTTCCATATCCTAACTGAAAATAGTATACCATATATGTTTGATCAAGTCAGTGAAGTGTAAACATTCAGGGCTTAAACCTGAATCTAGCATTGTGTGGAATTGCCAAATCCAAGGTATATGATGTTGGAGTTCCACTTGTGAGGGTAGGATAGTCATGTGTGAACCTAAAGCCTTTGTGGGTCAGTGGAAGCTCGAACATTATCAGTTATCTCTACCACAAAGTTAGTGATCAAAGGTTATCTTTCAATGTCCTGAAGAATTTTATAGTCTGTTGCAAATGTACAAGCCCCTGGCATAATTAAAAGCTGATCCCATTTTACAAACTGTGATATTAATTGCATTGTTATTTTTAATGTTAATCTAATGAACATGCTATGGTATCCTTGAGTTTCACGTGAAACATCTTGGAGCTTGTAATTCAAACATTGTTCATTAGAAGTTAGGTGTTTGGGAAATTTAAGATGGCTTTATTTTTTATTTTTTTTTCATGCTTACAAATGGGGCATTAATACATCAGAGGCAAGAAATATATCACTTAAATTTTTTTTTTTTTTTAATATTTGTGGGTATTAAACTTGGCTTAGGGTTCACTCCTCACCCACAAGTGCTATGGAACTACACCTGAGCATTAAGAGTATTGTGCTTAAATCTTGATAACCAGACCAGCAGTTTGTCCTAATTTCTTGATTTACTCATTTCTGCGGACTATACGGTTGCGAATAGTAAAACACTATTATTCGGACAGGCAGTCGCAGAAAGTCCTTACTTGTCAACCTCTATACAAATTATATATTCTTAGTTTCCAACTCTGGCTGGTTGTTGTATGTCTGTGATGGATGCATATGTCTCGATGGAAAATCTGTTATGCAGAAGTTGAAGAGGTTAACTATGCTCATGTATATTGTCTTTACATGCCAAAGAATCAATTTACATGATCTGTACACAGGAACCTTTGTTTTACAAGAATATTCTTCTCCCGTGAATCAATAGTTGCATTCCTATGTTGTGAATTGAAAAAAATTCTTCTGTTTAATTTCATGTTTCTATGCTTCCTCTATTTGACCAGCTATTGCCTTAGGTCAGTTTCTGGACATTGCAATTCATAGAATGGACTTGAAGTTACAATCTTTCATGGGTTTTGAAAGTGCAAGAGTTTTTTAAAGCTAGGAGACATTGTTTCATATTGGAATTTACATTTTTCTGGTATTTTTTAATGCCAAGTTCACATCTTTGTCTTAAGCATTTTAAAAATTGTGAAGCTTTGTCTATATATACCTTCACACTTTTCCTTGTGAATTTTATGAAGGTAAATATAGTGTAATTTTGTTGAAAGCCAACTGTTTGATACACTACAATTCTTCCCCATCTCTGAATTTTAAGAAATATTCCTAAGTTATACTCCTGTGTGATCTGATACAATGAGTAGATAGCAATGTATATATGAGACATTTAATTAGATGCATAACATGGCCTGTACTATGCAAATGATAAGTAGACCAAACCACTCCTCTCCCTTGCATCTAACAGGTCCATTATCCTTCCTCCAATTTGTGTTCAGTCATTACGGTAAGAAAATCTGAAAATTTGCGCATTTGTTATTGTCATTAAGGATGAATTCTTATAGGTTTTGAAAAAACATTTTCACTGCTTTATTGTTCCTGATAGAATATTAAAGTACTGCCATGGATATATAATTATAGTACAGGAAATTATAAATCAGTTTTAATGCTTTCTTTATTGCCATAATTTTTTTACTGCCATTTGCAAAATATTGTCCCTTATGCCTTTTTGGGAAATGAAAAGTTTATTTCATAAAATAATCTTACAGAAGTTGCTAAACATGATCTTATGTAACCAAAGCTTGGCTACAGATAACTTGTTCATTGTTAATATATACTGCCCCTGTTTTGTTTGGGTATCTTGTAAACCAGTGACTGAAATAAGAATGCAAATGTCCATTACCACTCCATTAAATATTATGATGTTATTTGATGTTTTGTAATTTATAGTTTTGTTGAAAAGAATACTATGGATTCATTCCTATGAGAATACAAGAAAAGTCCAATAAATTGATAATACTGTAAATAGTTTTTTGTACTTAAATATGCAAGTAACTTGCATATGTACACGAATGCTGTGTGCATAATGATTGAGGAAGGGGGGTGCTGTACACAAAATCCTCCTACCTATTTACAACACCTCCCTTGTGAGATGGTGTTGTAAATAAATATCTTTCCGTTACCTTTTTGTTTGAGAGTGATTTAATCAAGGTTTTAATAATCTCTTAAATCAATTCTATTGTAGGGAAAAATAATAGCCATTTCTTGGTGGCCTTAGTTTCTGGCATTTATTTATAAATACAGTAATCTCATTGAATACCTCCTAATTTTTACGTAGAAACTTTGCTCATCCATTATTCACGTAATGTTGTTTGTGATTTTATCTCGTGAACAGTTCATTACAAAACAGGTGACCATTCCATTATGCCAGTGTGATGGTTCTACTTAGAATAGTTTCTATCCTACATGATGCTTTTGTGGTTGAATCTCGCAGTGTTTTCTTGGCTCTGGAGAGCATTTAATCCTATGCTCCCTGTGGTTGTTGAAATCTATTACTGGCCGTTTCGTATCTCTAGCTGTTTTAAGCAAATTGAATTTTGCTGGGTTCCCAGCCATATTGGTATTCCCTCAATTGAGCGTGCGAACACTGCCTCTAAGAAGGCTATCTGCACTTGTCCTATTTCCTGAAATGCATTCCTATTCTGATTTGTACCTGTCATTCATTCTTCGAGCTGTGTCCAGTGGCAGGAGCATTGGTCTTGTGTTACTGGTAACAAACTGCGTGCTCTTAAGGGTAGCTTGTCCCCTTGGCCTTCCTCCTACCACTGTAACTGGTGGTGGGAAAGCAGCTCTGGCAAGATCATGTATTGGTCATGCACATCTCACTCGTGGGCACTTAATGGAACACCACCCTGCTCTTTATTCTCCGAATTGCCTCGTCTTTACAGTCTTGCATCTCGTTGCTGAATGAATCCTAATTTTCAGGACATTCGTGTGTTACTGCAAAAATAAAATTTTTGCATCAATTTTATCCTGAACCATTCCTCGTCCTTTCTCTCTCGGTTGAATCCTTGGTGAATCTAATTCCTATGGTATCATTCACCTTATTTGCTTCTGATCTTGTATTGGCATCCATGATGATATTTAGCACCTTTGAATATCCAGCGACACTGAGGATGCTACATAGTCTACCCAGCTGGTGCCGTCTTTTGATATTTTGTAAAGTTCCTAAGGGCTGTTTAAGGTGTGGCTACAAGATGGGGCCCAACCATATTGGGGTGTGTATAAATGAGCGTGGGGATGCAGCTGCTAGGGAAGCTGTCCGCTCTTGTCTCATCTCCCATAAAGGTATTCCTTATTCCAACTTTTACCCAGTTATTCATTCCTCCATCCTTACCCATTGGCGGGATTGTTGTTCTGTTACTGGTAACAAACTGTGTACTCTTGTAGTGAGTCGAGTAGTGTGTCCTCATGGTGTCCTCCTACCACCGTAACCGGCGTTTGAAACGGCTCTGGCGAGGTTGCGTATTGGACATACACGCTCAACTCACTGTCACTTAATGGAGTGCCGCCCTGCTCCTTATTGTCTAAATTGCATTGTTCCTCTTACGGTCATGCATATCCTTGTTGAATGTCCTGACTTCCAGGACGAGCTTGTGTCTTGTTTTCCAACCATCCCTTGCGGTCTCTTATCCCTCTAGAATTCTTGGTGAATCAGATGCTTTTGATATCATTCACATTATGCATTTCTGTTCTCGTATTGGTATCCTTGGGGATATTTAGCACCCTCTGATTATTCTGCACATTTGATGGTGCTACATAGCCTTTCCGGTTTGGTGCCTTCTATTGATAATTACTTACTTATAGCTTGATGTCTCCAGACTTCTAGTGGATTCAGGCAGATACCAGAGGGGCTGGAGGAAGGTCTTCCCTTCTGGCTTTGTAGCTTTTGCTGTGTTGGGCCTTGACCCTGCTCTGTCCTTTTCTTTCTTTCTCCAATTCTCAACCCCACGCTGCTGTTTCCTTGGCAGTGACATCTTTCTGTACGACCCCAAACTTGTTTGTGACGACGGCACCTTCCCCCTCAATATTCCCTTTCCTCTTGACGTCGCAATCATGATCGGCTTCACTCTGTCCCTTCTTGTGTTTCTTCCTTCAACGACACCCCCTCCCTACCCCATTAAGGGTGGCTCTTTGACTTGGTAAGGGGGTATCTTGTTCACCATCCGCTGGTGGCTTCTGCCTCCTTCGCTTGTCTGCTGTGACAGTGCACTAGTGACTAACTGGCGAGTAGTTAGATTGTAACGCAACATGCACAAGGCTAGTGAAGTAGGCGGTGCATAAATAGCCAGATCGCAGACACTGATAGGTAAGTACTAATTATGTTCATGTGGCTGCCACCTGTGTGTTCGCCGTGCATGGTTGCTCCTTCATCTGGTCGTCAAGCTTACCCAGCGGCAACACTTGGGGGAGAAGGCTAAAATGGAAGGTTCAGTGAGGCCCACTTGAATGAAACTGCTCGTCTGGCTAGTGCGTTGGTTAGACGTTGGGTCAAGTGAGAATTGCAATGTCGGTATCACTATTTGTCCCTGGGCTGCCATTTGGCCGTTTCACTGTTTATCAGTCAGATGTAACTACTGTAGCAAGTATATTATGTCAACAATATACTCGCTCCAAGCTCTCATTAGCTTAAGGAGATAAGTCTATTTAATCCATTAAATATTTTCCCTAATTACAGGTAACATTCTTTCTATCCTATTGGAGGAAGCTGAGGTGTAGTCCAATAATATAAGCAATCAAGAAGCGAGTAAGCTGCGATTTTGGTCCGGGAGACATCTCCCGTCACGCAGGGTGCAGTTGCGCCTCCACAGATCTCCAGTATCATCTTTTGATACTGGTAATGGCTCAAAAGGGCCACCACTTACGGGCTATTCATGCCCGTGCCACCTCTTGGGTGGCTTAATCTTCATCAATCAATCAATCGAGTAAGCTGCAAGGGCCAATACACCATTTGGTCCGGGAGACATCTCCCGTCACGCAGGGTGCAGTTGCGCCTCCACAGATCTCCGGTATCATCTATTGATACTGGTGATGGCTCAAAAGGGCCACCACTTACAAGCTATTCATGCCCGTGCCACCTCTTGGGTGGCTTAATCTTCATCAATCGAGTAAGCTGCAGGGGAGACATCTATCGTCACGCAGGGTGCAGTCGCACCTCCACAGATCTCCAGTATCATCTATTGATATTGGTGATGGCTCAAAAAGGCCACCACTTACGAGCTATTCATGCCTGTGCCACCTTTTCAGTGGCTTCATCTTCATCTTAATACATTCACAAGGGAGACATCTCCCGTCACGCAGGGTGCAGTCGCACCTCCACAGATCTCCAGTATCAGCTCTTGATACTGGTAATGGCTTAAAAGGGCCACCACTTACGGGCTATTTATGACCATGCCACTACCTTGTGGATCCTCACTGAACACTGATATTTTCTTCCCCTACCACCCCTATTCTTTTAGTGTGTGTGTATATACATCTAACTTTATTTTAAAATTTCATTACACAAAAAGGGTTACAACATTGGTTACATGCAAGGTACAAGACTACTTGTCACAAGTTGTACAGCTCCTCCAGCTCCTCAGATGGCGGGCAGGAACCATGGATGTAGTGAGCATTTCCTCTCTGGATCGCCACACTAAGGCGCTGAAAGAGAAAACTTGAACAAGCTGCAGAGATGGTGGTCTGTAACTCCACCTGAGAACTCCAGAGAAATAGCTACTGGAGTTCAACACGAGCAAGTGTAAAGTAATGGAAACTTGACTAACCAAAGGGTCAGTACGCAATGAAGGGGAAACTACCTTCCTTTGAAGATTCGAGAAAAGGACCTTGGAGTGGACGTAACCTAAAGCTAATTCCTGAGGCACATATAAATTGGATAACGACAGCAGCGTACTCTTACGTTAGCAAAATCTAGAAAGTCATTCAGAAACCTAAGTACGAAGGCATTCAAAGCGCTTTACACTGCCTACGTGAAACCAGTCATAGAGTATGGAGCCCCCCACCTAAAGAAACACATTGGGAAACTGGAAAAGGTTAACTGATTTGAGACGAGGCTAGTCCCAGAGTTGTGTGGGATGGGAAAGGAAGAGCGACTGAAGGAACTAAACTTGACGACGCTAGAAAAAAAGGAGGGAGTGGGGAGATATGATATCAGCATACAAAATACTCAGGAGATTGACGGAGTGGAAATAAACGAAATGTTCACATGGAATACCAACAGAACAAAGGGACATGGGCGGTGCTAGAGACTCAGATGAGTCATAGAGATGTTAGAAAGTTTTCTTTTAGCGTGAAAGTAGTGGGGAAATGGAATGAACTAAAGGAGCACATTGTGGAAGCAAACGCTATTCATAGCTTTAAAACTAGGAGTGATAGAGAAGTAGGACAGGAGTCATTGCTTTACACAACCAAAGGCTAGAAAGGCAGGATCCAAGAGCACATTGCGTTAAATTTAAGTGCTCGATCCTGCAAGCACAAATAGGTGAGTACAAATATGTGAGTATACACACACACACACACAGATAAGTGTTAGAGAGGGAAATATATAATAGGCTAAATATAGGAAAAATAGATTATTTAGAAAGGCAGGGTGTAAGAGCTAATAGTTCGATTCTGCAGGTACAAATAGTAAATACACACATGACGATGGAGATCTTGAGAAAAACCTAGTAGTACATCTGGAGACAAGGGACTCCGTGACACACCACCAACATGGGTTCTGGGATGTAAAATCTTGCCTCACAGGTTTAGAGGAATTCTACTATCAGGTGACAAAGATGAAGCAGAGAAGGATGGGCACAGTGCCTTTTTTGGACTGTTTGAAATCCTGAATCGCTCTACGATTCACCTAACCCCTTTATTCGTAGAGAGTGGCGAAGGGTAGGGTGATGTGAGTGTTGCCTGAATCCGGCTTCTATCTGTCCGCCAATGTAGGTCTTACATTTTCTCTCTGGATCAATGAAGAACCATCGAACAGAGGGAAAATGTTTGGCCGAAACGTTGTGCGTATTAGTGGCTTTAGGTTTTGTATGTACTTGCTCTATCTATAAATCCAACATTATGTTTCTAACTCATCATCTATGTATGTACTTTTCCTGAATAAAAAAAATAATTTAATTTAATTTAATTTAATGAATAAGATGTTGATGGAGAAGTTAGACAAGAGCCCCAAACACTGGCGCGTGACTGTGCCATCTAGGGACTAAACCCTGAACCAGCGCCAACTTGCCAGCGTTGTGTCCGTCGGGGCGGAGTGTGGCGCAGCAGCGGTCTGGCGTCCACTCTCGGGCCCTCAGTTGCTGCTCTTGGTGCTCATGAAGACATTCATAACAAACATGGCATCGATGGTGGCCTCTGCGACCGTGAGAGCCGTCAAGGGGCGCCGTCTCATACCCACCCGGGCAGCCCTGGTCCTGGTGAGTGTTGCTCCTCACCTCAAGAGTACATGCACAATAACTTATTATTATTATTGCTCTTAGTTTTGTCTAGGTTCAAGGTGGCAGTGAGGCTACTTACAACTGACGTGCGTCGTTGTAAGATAGTTCTTTTAATTATTTTCATTAATTTTGGTGGGGAACCTATGTGAGGAAAAAATGACCTCAATGCAAAGTACATGGACAGTTTAAGTGTTTGTTGCTTATAAAAATATAGAATATAATTGAAATTTTAAAGTGATAGGTTTATTTTTTTTTTATATATATAATATATATACTGTATATATATCTATATCTATCTATGTATATTATATATATATATATATATTATAATATATATAATTGTGTTCCTGTTTCAGACGCAGAGTGCTGTTGAAAAAGTTCGGGAATTGTTAAACAAAAACCCAGAGGCAGTGAGTATAACAAATGTGCCTTTTTTATATAAAATCTGTATTGCATTGTTATACAGTACTATATTTGTATATACTGACTTGTGTTCTTTAGTGTGTTTAACTCTTTCACTGCTATAATTTATGATCTATGAATATTAAATTAGGGTTCCCTACTATAATCACCTTGAATTTATGTGGCTAAAAAATTTGTCAAATCGTATGAAGTTAGACCAGGTTCTCCTGGCTGTCAAAACTGGCACTTGTATCCAGTAAATGCTGCCATCTATTGGTAACACTCTAATATCACCCCAAGTGGCAACACTCAAAACTGGCAAGAAAGAGTCCCTCAAACCCCCAAACTCATCCCTATTTATGACTTTAATTAACTCATGTTACTTTCTACATTCGGGAATGTTGTGTAAGACACATGGTGTCTGACACAGACGAGAAATAATAATAAAATGCAAAATTTCCTGAAATCAAAAAGAGGGTTTGAGCAGTAGGCCTATATCCAGATTTTTAACATTCTGCTTATCATATTGTTAATTCAGTACCAGTATGTACAGTATTGTATTAACATGAGGATTGGTACAGTATAGACATTTAATAAAATAAATGTAAATTATGTGTGGATTCTTAAAACTACAGTAATTTTTAGTTGAAGTTACTGTTACAATGCTACTTTCAGGAGTAGCATTATATAAATATTAAAGTGAATTCCATTAGTAAATAGGCTAAATAATTGTTAAATTGTTCTGCTTACAGTTGGGACTAAAAGTGGGGGTGCGACAAAGAGGGTGCAATGGACTGAGTTATACCTTGGATTATGCCATGGAAAAGGGAAAATTTGATGAAGAAGTTGTGCAAGATGGTATGTTATGACAAGTTAATTTCAAGTGTGCATAATATATTTTCCATCATCAATTTAATAAATTACTTAAAAATTGAATTCTTGTCTAGATATAAAATCCCTAATTTAGTAGTACCATATTATACTAAAAAAACAAATTAACTATAGCCAATTGTACTAGTTTCTGTTTTCTAAGGTTCATTATGTCCCTTTAAACTTCTTTATTGCAGTACTTGTATGTTTAATGATGAATTCCTCTTAACACTTCAGCAGTCCAATAACAGGTTATGGTGTCATACAGTTTTATGACAGTGTATTTTAACACAAGACCGATTATCTATTAAAAATATTATGACATTTTGCTTCTTAATCATTCTATTTGTGTCAGTATGACTACTTTCTTGAAACTTGCAGGCAGAATTTGTGGTCACCAAGCTGGGAATGAGAGAAATGCTCCTTGGTACAAATGAGCATTTTTCTCATCTCTCGTGTAACATTTTGTGCGGGATCTATGTGGTATTGTATTATAGATTAAGTGATATTGAAGTAAAGAAGGTCAAAATGTATTGGAACAATTGTCAAGAAAGTGAAGGATATGAGACTAAGGAAACACTGCAGTGCTGACAGAGGGACCTATTCCAACGAATAATGCTAAACTCCTCATAAGATTTGTGCTCTGCTAGAAGAAATTCGAGTGAAACTGGTTGTTTTGAAAGCATTAAGAAGTTGAAGAGGCACAGGAAAATGAAGATCTTGTGCTAGCTCAGCAGTGTGAAGTACATGAGGATGAAGCAATAGTCCTATGGCAGCCTGCTAAACTCCACATAGTAGTACAAGGTACCAGTTTCTAGAAGCTTTATTAAAGAGTGGACATTTGATAATACTATGTCTGATGCACATGGTCTTGCTGCAATACCAGGCATGACTTCCTATTAGAGTGCTTTATCCTAGGTTCCTCCCCTTGGCTTGGGAGGATTTACTGAGCGTCAATCCTTAACTGTAGCCTCTGTTTACCCAACAGTAAAAGGGTACCTGATTGTTAAACAATTTGGCTAAACAATCCTATGTTCCAGGGAACATAGGATTAATGATTTGCCGAAACGCTATGCGTGCTGGTGGCTGTACAAGAATGTAAGAACTCTTGTATATATAAATAAAATAGAAATAAAATAACTTCCCAGAGTACCTATGTACAGGTATCTATATTACATCTTACATAATAGAAAAAACTCAAGATGTAAGAAGATTACAAATTCTTAAAGCCATTCACATAAGTCGAACAACTCACAATAAATACCGAAATAACGGAACTATTCACTCTACCCACCATGAGAGAAAGAACAAGACCAGAACTTGAAAATGCCAACGTTGATGACACTGCTCAAAACGCCACGCCCACTACACCTGCTTGATCTTTGTGATTTCCCCTCTTTTTTTTGCTTTATTCTTCACCCTTTATGCCTTATTCTTCACCTCTTTATGGCTTATTCTTCACCTCTTTACACCTTATTCTTCACCTCTTTACGCCTCACTCTTCACCTATATGTATTTGTATGTACCTGACCTACCCCCCCCCCCCCTCCCCAACGGCATAAATCGAATACGCCCAGTACAGTCCCATCACTTGAGAATGAACCATGTAGGTTCAAAACATTGTGTAAATATATAATAGGTGTAATACATTCTACAGTTAATTATTCTTTTAGTTTATCCAGAACAAAGATGACATTTGGAGAAATCCTTTTCCAATTAAATCAAGATGCAAGAGCACTAGTCAGGGTGATAGAAACCCTAAACAAGAAAATAATCAACACAATGTGCAGTCATATTCAATGAAAACTGTCTAAGAAAACCTATACACCAATATAAAATGTGTGTATGTATGTACACACACATTCTTCTTTCCAAATAGTATGAGATGAGAATACGAGGCAGGTGAAGCCATGAGAAATTGACAATCCAAACACCAATGTTGTGGAACGACCTATCTAAAATATATTATTGCCCGGACAGTGTTTGCTGGCATATCACACACTAGTGATATGCCAGAAAGTGCGATAATGGATCACTGTACACAGTGATCCATCGTTGCACTTCTCTGTTCAAATTGCCTCAAATTTAATTTGTGATAACTAGTAGAATGCATATTTACAATATTATTTAGCATGACACTCCACGACATTGTCGCTTGGATCGTCGACTTCCTATGGCATCACCTGCCACGTATTTTTCTCTAATTTTTACCGGTCGGAAATTCAAAGTCAAACTGAGGTCTGAGCCTCAGTTACCTCCCTCGCATGTTTCGCGTACCGGTGGTGGCACGCTGGACGCTGCAAGAACCACAGCGCTCTACGGCAGATCATGTTTGAATTTTGAATTGAAGTTCAAATTCGGGTTTGCCCGAAATGCTATGTGTACTAGTGGCTTTAGGTATTGTGTGTACTAGCTCTATCTATAAATCCATCATTATGTTTGTAGCTAATCTTCTATGTATGTACTTTTACCTGAATAAACATTTGATTTGATTTGAATTTTGTTATAAAATGAGATTTCCGAGTAAAAATGAGTTTTTCACGTTCTACATTCGGCACAAACATTATAGTGGGTAAATAGGCCACATTTCTTCGTTACTTTAGTAATGCTAATAGGCTACAGATAACATTAGGTAATTCTATGGACTGATTTCAGATTCATATTCCTTTATAAGCTGAATGTTTTGATAAAAGATCATCACAAATTTTCTTTTAACTTCACTGATTGTTGAAGCCCTAAACAATACATTTCCTAATGCACTAGTAGTAGAATGCAAAAATATGCAAATATGGAATGGTGAAAGAGAAGGGTTTTGTCAGCCACGGGTAAATGCAAAAATATAACCCCAATTGTGCTATGGCAACTCGATGGCCAACCGCCAAACTACGAAGGCCTCTCGTGGATTGAGGTTTGACAGTTCAGTCGGGAAGTATGTTATAGTCACAGATGTTAACCAAGTTTTAGTTAACTACATCCAAGGTACTGTGTTCCCATTTAGTAGTTCTCCCATTCATGTACTGTATGTACTCCACTACTGTTCATGTTTGGGGCTTATTCCCTACTGTTATGCAGGGGTAATTCAGTTGTGTTCTTTTTATCGTACAAGTCAAAGCCAATGCGATATTAATTGCACTATGACCTTATTCATTTTACATTTCATATATAATTTATATATACATTTAATTTCTTTGCAGGTGTACGTGTAATCATCGATAAAAAGGCACAGTTAACACTCCTTGGGACAGAGATGGATTACGTGCAGAGTAAATTAGCAGCAGAATTTGTTTTTAACAATCCAAATATTAAAGGAACTTGTGGCTGTGGAGAAAGTTTTTCAATATAATTTTTTTTTAATGCTGTTGATTCTTTGGAGTTTTACTGGTAAATTTATAATATCTCAGTATGGTATATACAGTAGTTGACCTTATTGAGTGCATTTTTTTTGTAATACTTTGTGTGTATTAACCAAGAATTACGTTCTTGGTTCAACATGACTACCTAATATAGTTTACTGTATAATAAGCATGTAGATAAATCTAGACAAGGTAGGAGGCAACCTAAAGAAATAGCCTAGCTGTATAGGATATTCATATTCTTTTTAGATGTAAATAATTGTTTTACATTATAATAAAGAAAATATAGGTATGTTATACTTTCAGTTGTAAATGGTTAATATTTATTTATAGATAACTTGAAGTAAAAGTTCACTATTCCCTGTACAGTATTTGCACCTTAAAAAGACAAGGTTAATCCAGACCTTCCTATAATAGTCCTCTAAAAGCTGACCAAATCTGCACACTGGATTTTCATCACATTTAGATTAAAAAACAAATTTAGCTATTGGAGGGATATTCGTCACAAATTTCCATTAGTGAATTTTTTTGTCTTGCACTTGCTAATCTTGGTAATTAACAGTACAGTATTTATAAATGTCAAAATAATACATTTTATTTAAATCATTTTGTTTACTATGCTTGTACAAATGAGTTTAGATTCCTCAGAAAAAAAAAATCAGACTTGTGAAGGCATGCATACTGACCATGTGAGTGTGGTCTGACATCTCATTACTTGATCATCTTCACTGGCTTTTCTTCCAGTATATAATTATTTGCACCTTGAAGTCTTGCCTGATGTATTCCAACCCGTTCTCGCAAATTCGTAAAGTCAATATTGACTTATTAACTACGTGCATAGGTGATATACTAAACATAATAGATACCCTTAAAAAGATTCATAGAAAACACCAACCTTACCTAACCTTGTTAGTATCTTAAGATAAGCATCTTATTGCTTCGTAATTTCAATTATTACTTAACCTATACCTATTATAGGTTAGGTAATAATTGTAATTACGAAGCAATAAGATGCTTATCTTAAGATACTAACAAGGTTAGGTAAGGTCGGTGTTTTCTATGAATCTTTTTAAGGGAATCTATTATGTTAAGTATGTCACCTATGCACATATTTAATAAGTCAATATTGACTTATTAAATTTGCGAGAACGGGTTGTGTATTCATACTATTATTGTTGCACAAGAGTAAGAGGAACTGCATCCATGGATAATATAGCAAGAATTATTAGAAAAACTTGATCGTGGCTAGGGAACTGGCTGGCAATGGAGCATAGCACTGATACTAGTTTTGATTCTGATGATAAAAGCCAAGTAGATACTCAGGAAATTTGGATTTCAGGCAAGACTGAATCTGGTCTGGAATGATGTAGTCCAAATTTTAAAGGTGTCAGTGTAATGCTGAAACCTGATTAATTACTGTTGATAATCATAATTTTAAAAGAACATGCTTTTGCATACATTTTAGTGTTTATTGCTTTAAACAATGTAATGATTGTGGCCAGTAATTAATTAATGATTGTTGCTGAAAATGGCTCTAACCTTGATGCAAAGAATACTATCTATAACATCAAATGCAGTGGTCTTTTCAAGAGGGGGGTCCGAGATGATTCGTATTCAGATTTGTTGATGCTGTACAATGAAATCTTTTTTTAATTTTATTAAACATTGAACTCTATCCATTGCAAATAATGTTCGTTGACCTCCCCTACCTCCAGTCATTCTAATTTTTGGTCAGTTTTAGTTAAAAGTTATTGTTTGAAGCTAGTGTGCATAAATCATGTAAACATTACTAAAGTGCAAAGCTAGGATTCTTAGTGCAACTATAGTTTGTCATTTTGTACCAGTTGAATTCTGGTAAAGTCCACTCAAAGTCCCACTACACATTATAAATTCTGGTTCCTCATGTTATACTTGCATCACATACTGGAACACCCATAAATAAATCTAACTTGGCAAAGAATCTTAAATTGTTTTTTTGCATTATAGGTAATGATAAATTATTTTAATGGTGAAAAACAAAAAAACAGACTTTATAATGTTAACACTAAAGTGTAAAAAAGTATAGAATGTATAATTTTTTATTTGTAAATACAGCATTATATATATATATATTTATTTTGTCATTTTCACAGTAATAAAATCTAAATAAATATACTGTACTTAATTCTAAACTATCACAAATAATGAAAGAACTAATGTTCCAAGTGATTAAATAGCTTGTTTCATATAGTTCTTTAAATCTAGCACTTATGTAATGGCAAACTACAGTACAAGTTGGCATGAACTCTTGGCTATAAACAAAGAAACACACTATTGTCTGTATTTTACCATGATCCAGTCAACTTTCACATTCAAACAGGATATATGTGGTGTTTTTCTTTGTCACCTTATAGACTCGTACCATCAGAATACCACCAGATGACAATTTCAATACTGTACATTCATTACACATTTGAAAACCCACCATACTTCTGCAAGGGTAAGAGAAGTTTGGTAATAAGTTCCTGTACAAACAAAATCAACTTTCTTATTCAGAGACCAAAGATAGCAAAATGCTTCAGTATTTGTAGATATCACAGTTGTGTTTAATAAATGCAAATCATTTATAAACCTATTCTTTTTTTAAATTAAAGCCTGATATTCAATAAGTTAACAAGTACAAAAAAATATCAATGACTGCTTTATAAAATATTTCAAACATTATCCAATGCTTATGGTAAATCAATATTTTCCATTCCAAAGTTGACCACATTATTTTTCCATGTGTCAAGTCTTGATACACACGACTAAAAATTCATGACTTTAAACCAATTTGTCTAGTACTGTACTGACACAAAGGGGAAAACACATTTAGCTGGTACTGGCACTTTACATAATGAATTAAGGCAATAATATACAATGACAATAATATATACAAATTGGTTTAAGGCAATAATATACATGGTTCAGTGAAAAAGCTAAAGAGGTTATTGAGAAGAAAAAAACTGCATGGAAAATACTGCTGTAGAAAAATGTGCCACGTGATATTTTTTACATATTCCATCTGTTCTGTCTCAAATTTATTATGGAAAAAAAAGATAACGGATGAGATTGGGAGAAAGTTGAGTGAAGACTGACTGACTATTTTACTATCTAGGTTGATCTAGGTAGTCATAGTGGGATTAGAGTTAGTTTAGTTCATTTATTATACACCTCATACCCATCCAAAGATGGCAGTAGTGGAAAGGGTTACAGAGGCACATAATGGGCTCAGACTTAACCTCAATTCATTTAGCTAAGCAAGTTACAATCTTGAGGAGGTATATAAAATTAACATATGGTAGGGGAGGGGGGCCATGACAGATGTGCATGTTACCAATAGGTTACATTGCGGTTATCTTGCGATGATTCCGGGGCTTAGCGTCCCCGTGGCCCAGTCCTTGACCAGGCCTACTGGTCGAGGTTGAGTGAATTTTTTAAGCATCAATTACAAATGGTAACAAAATCAAATGTGTTTGAGTGAGGATTTGGATCAAGACTCAGTTTAATAAACAAGATAAGATAAGAAGGAAATTAAATAAATAAATATCTATAGGGCAGGGAAAAGTATAAGGAGAAAGCACCAAGCCAACAAGAGTATAATAAGAGATACAGTACTACAAAATAGGATCCTCGTGGCATAGCTGGAATAACCAGATATGTTGAGGTATGGGGGTGATGTGATAGTGGATATAATGTTAATAAATGTGCAAAGGATAATGAAATGCCTGATGACTGAACAAAGGTCAGTGTGGTACCAGCTCAAGAGAAAAGGTAGTAGGGAAGATTGTGATAATTATAGGGTTATTAGTTTACTTAGCAAACCAGGAAAAGTATATGGAATGGTATGAACAGAGATAGTAAAAGACAACACAATGTAGGATAGGGAAGGAACTGGATAGTTTTAGGAAGGGTGGGGGTGGGGGGGGGCTTATACAGATCAGATCAGATTTTTACTGTAAGAATTGTTGCCAAAATGTTTCTACTAAAGGGGAGAAAATTGGATGCTGCCTTTATGAATTTATAAAAAGAACTGCAAGAGGTTTTATTCATTTATGGAGTGGAAAGAAGTTTATTAACAGAAGATGTATGTACTGTATACAGATGATGCAATGTTATTTGCCAAGAATGAGGAGGAACCACAAAATATTATGAACATATATGATGATTAAGAAGAATGTTTGAAAGTGAATGTAGAAAAAGTAGCTATGTAATCCAAGATAAGAAAATCAAATGGTGTGGATTTCATAGATCTCTGTACATTGGCAAAATGAGTTAGACAGTAGAATAAAAATTTGGGAAGATACTAGAAGTTGTAAGTTTTAAATAGTTGGGGGAAGTGTTAGATAAAAATTATGGTATGTATTCATGGACAAATGAAGAGGATGAGTGGACAGAGTTGTAGGAAAGGTGAAAAGCAAAATTACCATAAATCAAGGATTATTAGAACATGAGTACTGTACATTATTCCATGTGTTGGAATACAGTAGTATATTCCAACACATGGAAGTGAAACTTGGGTAGTGCTGAAGAGTACAAACAGTGGGGAATTTTTTTTTTTTTTTCAAAGAAGCAGTTGGTGTTTGTGGGATGGATAAGGTAATGTAATAGCAGACTGCTACAAAGTTCTAATATGAGGAGATGAATTGCCAAAATAGCGAGGGCATGAAATATGGAATAGATGAAGCACAGTACACTGAGGTGGTATGGACATGTCAGCAGAATGCCTTTAGAATCATTTAATGAGCAGGGTATATAAAGGTGAAATAAAGCAAACGAACATAACCAGAATCTGGAATTTATAAATAAAGCAGCAGTTGACAAGGGAGTGGGGAGTTGGGGGCTTGTTGTTAAAGAACATGAAAGATTTGTGTAGTGACAGAACCTCCTGGAGAAATTTCTGATGGAGGGGGGAGGGGGGCTCCTGGGAGGAAATAAGGCATTTTAGGAAGGTTTCTACAAGCTGCTTAAAGTGGTCAATTTCCAATAGCAATAAAATCATCTATATACAGACTTGGGAAGTATAAAACATAAGGGTGAGCATATCTCCCAACACTTTTACTAGATGCTGTTCTGCCACACCACCTACCCGACTGTGATGGGATACAAACACTGTTGTTGTATCCCAATAGACCTGCAGACCTTCCTTGGCTGGCATTACTTACAATACATTTCAAGTTGTTGAAAAATAATATGCATCAAGCAGAATAACAGTAAAAGCTAAAATAAAGTAAGTTTGAATGTTAGCCTTCAAGGTAGAAGAATCATAATGAACGCTATTGTTCGTTAACGTACATCAAAAAGAGGTCCTTAAATAAAGCAAGGTTATAGACAATACATCAAAATTAGTTTTCCTGTAGTCCATATCTATCAAGAAATTTTTTGGTGGCTATAGAAAAGTCATTGTTCATACTGACTTTGTGAAGTTGGTTTTGGTTTTTTTCTTGGCTGTCAATAATTCTAGGTGGAACAGGACAGTCAACCGACATACTTGTCCCATCACCTCTGTTTCTTTTTGTCATTGCTGAAAAATCAAGTGAATGAATGAATCCAAAGATCACAAATGTAATTTATATATTATATATGTATTTATACATATGATGGCTCAAGCATATGCATAACATAAAAAAGCTAGTTACATATACAGTATGTATGAAAAATATAAACCATACACTGAGCTGCCATAAACATGCTATAAATATGAACAGACTACTAAGAATATCATCTTGTTCTATACTGTACACACTTAACTCATGGTACTTAATGGAACCCTACCCTGCTCCTTATCGTCCTAACTGTATTGTCCCGCTTACAACCCTGCACCTTGTAGAATGTCCCAATTTTCAGGACAATCGTATGTCTTACTTTCCTAATGTCCTTCTGGGACATTTGTCCGTTGGTGGAATCCTTGGCGAATCCGATACCTTTGATATTGCTTGCCTTGTGTGCTTTTGTTCCCGTATTAGCATCCCCAGTGGCACAGGATATTCTACACCTTTTGAATATGCTGCACCACAGATGGTGTTACATAGTCAACTCAGCTTGGTGCTTTATTTTGATAATTACTTACTTGATATATATGATATGTGGCTGGGCCTCATCTGGGATTCCTGGTCAGCTTCCCTATCTCTGCCTCCAGCAGCCCAGGATTGGTTGGTTTCTCAAGTGTTTTGTGGAGGAGCATGCTTGAGTTTCTGCTGGTGTGTTTTACAGTTGTGCAGAGGCCTGTAATTTGCCTGTGTGGTTTTCCCACTAGGCATTACTTGCCTGCAGGTGTTGTCCCAGTTTCTCAGGGGATGATCACCCATTCTGCAGCCTTCGGGACCTGATTCAGATCCAGACTACCCTTTGATGGCTTCTTCATCACCGCTTTCCTCTTTGGACTATTTGGAGTTCGGTTTTGTGGCTCATTCCTTCTCTTCCTCCTGTGCTATACCCAGATATGGTCATCTTGGTCTTGGGTGCTCACTAGACAGTTCTGAGCTGTTGGCTGGATCCACTTCAGCAGGTGCAGTTCATTTCACAAATTAGCCAAGGTCTAGTTTGCCCTTTCTATTACCTCCAGCTTTATGATCTAGCTCCACTTTATTCCAGGCATTTTTGGGGGGGGGGGGGGGGGGGGGTTGGCTCTACCTTTTTTCCTCTTGGCCTGGGTTGAATTGATCTAGTATCCCGGCTGCCTTGCTTCTACTGAGGGGAAACAGATTCTAATCCTGGTCACTAGTAGGTGTGTTCATGAGTAAAATGACCTGGTAAGGTACTTAGGCTTGGAGTTAACCAGACGAGTTGCTCGGGAAGCCATTGACAGGAGCCCTCCCAGAAAACACAATCATTAAGAGTAAATAATTAACAATAAACAGTGCATGGCTCCTCACAGTACATAAAACACAAGGAAAGTTGGCACCATTTAGCTGAGAAAAGCAGAGAAAATGGTCCTGACATAAGACAGTAGCAAACTTGTTAGTGAGGAGGCTGGCACACCAGAATGCCAGGTGACCTAGAACAGCCATCTGGTGGCAAATGGACGATTTGGGGCAAAGGTTGTTTTTCTGTTGCCAACTAGTGTTTATCTTGTTTTTGTTAATTTTATTACTTTCTTTAAAGGAGTGGGTTGTTTGTTTTACCTGTGATTTCCTAGGCTGTTTCCTCTGTTTTGGGCTGATTTTTAATCCCCTTCTTTTCTTGCTTCTGTGAGACCCAGATTCTAGTTCTGGTTCTCTGTAGGGTTTACAAGTCTCAAGAGACCTGATACGACTGATGGTCTTATGGTATTAGTGCCTTAAGCTCCAGGAAGCTACTGAGGGGTGGGGGGGGGGGGGGATGGCGGGAACCCAGACAAGTGTAATGCAGATGAATACGCAGATGAAACGTCACAATAACGTGGCTGAAAAATCTACTTGATAATGGTCCAGAACGGGCCAAAATGTTGTTGTCTCTTCAATTTCTAGTATGTGGTTTGGTCAACAAATGTAATATGTTAAAGACCATAAGGACTTCCTCACACAGACATCTTAAAATACAATTATAACAAGATGCCTTTTTGAGTATTAATTGATGAACTACTTTAATATGATAAACCATCATTGTATACAGTATATGAACATAACAAATAAGCCACTAGATATGATTGCCATCATTTAAGTACACGTGTAAAGCTAGCAGGAAATAAATTCTGGCTTACCAGGTGACATTGCAGCAATAGCTGCTAACTGTGAGTCTGTAAGGTACTTGGCGGCTGTAGCATCAGTTTCATGGTAAGGAGTTTGATAGTGAGTACTCATCGTACTCTGATACACGGACAACATATTGTGTAGCCCAGGAAGATACATGGTGTCCATTATGGTTCTGAAATTTGTTTTAAATGAGAAATATTTAAAAAATATAAAATAAACATGCATAACTCCTTTTTCTTATGCAGTATGGTAACAGTGATGCAAAAAAATAAAAATAGTATGCTATTACTTATAATTATTTCATTAACTTTATTTTTTTTAACCTTGCAACTAACTGTGCAGTTGCCAAGGACTTGTGCTATACTGTATTCAGATTTGTTGTATTTACAATAACTACTCTTTATGATTGAATAAAGGTTGAGAAACATCAAGCAGAACAGACTTCATAGAAGATGATATTTCATGTGTACAGTATGTGATTACAAAATTTAATGAAGCCGATACAGATGAAATATCATCTTCAATAATATGAACTCTTTACCTTATGTGATAGCACAAACAATATGTCGAGGTATTCAGTGTTTAGGAGAAATTCTATACTCACGAAGATATAAATTAAATATCAGGAGTGGGAAATCAAATACTGAACAGAAAGATAAGCGAGGTGTATAATAACTTACCTATGATTAGAAGTGAGAGATACAGGGTCGATGAAGCTGATGCCAAACTGCATAAGCTGCTTTCTCACAGCCTCAATCTGAGCATCTGGCAGCATTTCAACAGTGCCACCATTGGCTTCTAAAGGCTAATGCAAAGAAATGGGAAATATTTTAGGGTAAACATATATATGTATACAATTAGTAAATATATAATACTGTACAGTAAAGTACTGTATACCAAAATAATATTTTCATTTGCTGCGCCACTACTAATTTTTCCTGTCACATTCGTAATCTGTGGCTGCAATCTCTTAACATAACACTACTAATGAAATTGCCCTTTTTCACTTGTTTTCCCAACTTCTGTTGGACTTATGGCTAACGTGGCTAACGTGGCCAACGTGGCTAACCAGTAGCTAGTGGGAGTGTTACTTTAGCAGTCACTTGTGATGGTAAGGTATCTAGCAAATTCTATATACAGCATAACATATATAATTAGTAGTAAGAGTCTATATTTATATTACCACACTGGTTTGAACGACATCATCATTAGTCCATTCCTGCTCCATTTCTTCTTTTTCCGTTCTTTTGGAACTCTGAAGAATTTGTTTGATATTTGTCTGTAAGCAGGAAAGTAAACTGTGAATATTCTTCTGATATACTGAAGAACAAACTCCACTGGTATATTAATGCAAGCTATTCTCTTTTCCATTTATATTCTCTACTTTAAGGTCAAATAAAACTAATATGTACAATATTGAAAAAGAGGAAAAGATCTCTACTGCCTCATGAGTGGGAATATATTTAACTATTTATAGCAAGATTAAAATGCTTTTTACCATAAGGTACTAAGTTTACTTAACAGACAAGCTTAATTATAAAAGACAATTTTTAATATTTAAAAAGCAGTAGTTAATGAAAGACTTTAAAATTAAGAAATAAATATTATATATTATTCACAGAACATTCATTTTATTAACTATTACTACTATATTTATAGGAAACAAGATATTTTAAGATCTTTCACACGAGAGGGATACAGAGTACCACATGAACGTTATACAATTCAACTGCATTAGAATCTCAGTCTAACAACAGAGGTAACCACAAAATACAGCTTTGGACAAATCAAATTTTTGACAGCCACACTAGTTCAAACAACATACCACATCACTAATACAATTGACACAGTAATGATGGTAATGTCTTGAATATACATCACATCTGATAGCAAGAACAGATTTATACATAAGCCTTCTGTCTTGTAAACAAAAAAGTGGGGATGGGGGAGCCACTACCACGAGAGCGAGAGTAAATCCCCTGCTGTGGGAATGGGGGAGGATTCACCTATGGCTGCAAAAGTGGGGATGGAAGGGGGGTGGTGAGAATCATGGGTAAATCACTAAAATAATACATTTTAATGAGGGGCAATCCATTGCCATGGACAAATCCACTACCCCAGAAGGGTAGTGGATTTGGGAAGGGAAGGATCCACTACCATGGGAAAAACGAGGGGAGGATCCACTACCATGGGAAAACGAGGGGGGAGGGAGGATCCACTACCATGGGAAAACGAGGGGGGAGGGAGGATCCACTACCATGGAAAAACAAGGGGAGGGGAGGATTAAACTTCCATGGGAAAACAAAGGGAGGGGAGGATTAAACTTCCATGGGGAAAATGAGGGGAGGGGAGGATTAAACTACCATGGGGAAAATGATGGGAGGGGAGGATTAAACTACCATGAGGAAAATGAGGGGAGGGGAGGATTACTACCATGGGGAAAATGAGGGGAGGGGAGGATTAAACTACCATGGGAAAACGAGGGAGAGGAGGATTAAACTACCATGTGAAAACAAGGGAGAAGAGGATTAAACTACCATGCAAAAACGAGGGAGAGGAGAGTTAAACTACCATTGGAAAATGAGTGAGGGGAGGATCCACTACCATGGGAAAACGAGGGGAGAAGGGATCCACTATTCATGGAACATGGGGAGGGGGATCTACTACTACTGGGAACGAGGGAAAATCCACTCCCCCCACAAACATAGGGGGGGGGGGGATCCTCTGCCCCACGAACAAGAGGGAGACCCACTGTTCCACGAACAAGGGGGGATGCACTGCCCCACGAACAAGGGGGGGCCCCACTGCCCCATGAACAAGAGGGGAGCAAAAGCTGCCAGTGCTCCATGAACAAGAGGGGGGGGGGGAAGCTGCCAGTGCCCCATGAACAAGAAGGAAGCTGCTATTGCCCCATGAACAAGGGGGAAGCTGCTATTGCCCCATGAACAAGGGGGAAGCTGCTATTGCCCCCATGAACAAAGGGGGGAGCCACTGCCCAATATGAATTGTTAAAATGAGTGCCAGATTGCATCAGATTTCTGATAATCAGGCAAAATTAATGTTTTCATTCAATTGCGAAATACTAATAGCTTACCATAACATTGTTGTAGAAAGTGGCAGTTTGTGGGCAGTAAAGAGGGCCGGGAGACTGATCTTGACCCTGGAGTTTATTGTAAGAGCTGGCACTTTCTCCCAAGGCAAGGGAATCTACACATTTAACACTTCTTTTACCATTTCTGCAGTAACAAGCATATCACTGAACTACTATGCTTAAAATATTAGCTACTACAGTATAAATAATTAAATGAAGACTACAGTTTCACTCTTATAGCGGCATGTATAGATTCACTGAACATATAATAATATTTATTATTTTATACCCTTTTCCCTCCTTTCATCATTATTACTAGCCTTTAAATTATATAACACCAAGTTAAATTGAATTAATTATAAGAAGTTTAGCCTAGTTTCAGAAGTATGATATCTGAATACTGAAATGCAACATTTCTTTAGTCTTATCAAAAATAAATAAGGGACTAGGAGAAAAAGGAATTCCCCACTTTTCCTTATTCAAAAATACAGAAAAAGGTGAAAGAAAAAAAAGAAAAATGGTGGCATTTTGTTTGTTTTGCAAATACAAATATTTTTAGTGCATTTCCTGTGATCATTGTTAAGATAGGGTATTAGGATATTTTGATTAGGGCAGACAATTTTCTATTTCATACAAGATCTGCCTATAATACAAGATTAATTATGAAAATTATAGTAATTATTGTACAGTATATCAAATTCTTAATAAGATGCCAAGGCATATAATATAAATATGAGTACCTTTGGATACAATATTCAACATTTGCAAGCATACCTGAGATAATCATTTTCTTCTGAAACACTCCTGGTGTGGTACTTAGACACATTGACAGGAACGGCCTGGCGAGAGCTTGGGTCACCGTCATCTGATGAATCATCCCCTGGCTCCGATGACTCTGAGCCATTGTTGAGCAAAACTGAATTTATTCCAGCTGAATTGATTTTCTGTCTGCTTTGGTGTTTACTTGCATCCCTGTTCTCTTTAGACCTATTCCTAGATGCATTGTTTGACTGTACTGCTTTACTACATTTGGGTCTCCTGGAATAATCTGGACCAGTCTCACTAGGGGAAACACACGCATCACTATTTCTAATGGAATCGACCAGCTCTGACCAAGATAAATCTGTGTTCACTCCTACAGATCTTGTTTCTAGTATGACACTGGCTGATGTTTGTGTAGAAATTTCTTTATGAGAGCTTTCTTGAGTGGAATTAGTTTTATTAACATATAATCCTTTATTATTTGGCACTTCATTTGTCCTTGCATCTCTGAGTGATTCAATCCCATGCTGCTTTTCCATGACATTCTCTAAAGCTTTAGTCAACTTCAAAATCTGTTGGCTTTGGTCTTCTATTAGACGATACACCATTGGATCTGTAGGACTGTAAAACATGTGACCAACAGAATGAGGAGAGCAGTTTGGCGAGCCTGCATGGGCCCATCCTTCATTAATAGGAACACTGTACCTTTTGTCTTGGAAAACATGATTAGTTTGAGCAGTTTGTAAAGGAAGAGAAGTGGAAATCTGTGAAAAGTGATCCTGATGAACATTCCTCATCTTTTCTTGAGCCTGGCCTTGACTGTTAGTAGACAATCTTGACTGATAAACAGCTGCATGTGAGGGATTAATATTTTCTCTGTTGTTAGTGTTCTGAAGTACATTGGAGTTTTTTTTAGTCATACTTAATTCTGTTATTACAGGATATGAAAATTTTTCTTGAACAGGTACATTAGTTATTAAAGGTGGAATTACAGATCCACTTCTGAAAATGTATTGGTTAACATTCTGATCCAACTGTGGCTGTGAAGGTCTCAAAGTGTCTGCAACTGAAGCAGTGTGGATTTGTTCAACAGAAGTTGAATTTCCAGTTAATGGAGAGTCTTTTTGTTTTAAAACATGAGACCCTAAATCATATAAAACTATATTTGTTGGAATTTTCTGTGCAGGACTGTACACCTTGGGATTATATGGCTTTTCATTTACAGATGATGTAATAGATAGACTGTTATGAGGTGGAGTTGAAACACATTTTGGGTGGTATGCCTGTGAATTTTTAAGCATCCTCTCACTAGCAACATTGGCCATTACATTACTCTGTGCATATGTAGAAGAGGATTCAAAATGAACACTTTTAATCTGTAAATTCTTTGGGGAGGAGTTGGTATTGTTATTTTTTCTCCGGGCATCTACCACATCAAACATGGGAGGACTCTTTACGTTAGTGCTTATATTTTGATTGCTGAACTGTCCTTTATCTTGCCTTAAATGATTACCAAATGGCGATTCTTTTCCATTCTGAATACCACGTTTTGACGCTTGCCAAATGAGACTGTCATCACTATCAAACATCAAAGACACTTCAGGTACCACAGGCTTGTGCGTACTTAGCTGCAAAGAGATATTATTAATTTCACTATGTAAACATTACAATTAAACCTACAAGCACATGAAACATTGTAGCCCATTCTCTCGCATGAGGCTGTACGTAATTGTTTTACTTAATCTGAACTACCTGCTTGCCTTTATCAAGGGCATACCTGACTGAATTCAGCACCCAATTTTAAATACAGTACAGTATACTTCTCATTATTCCATCCATTGTGATATCCTTTATAACATTTATATAATTCGACCTGAAAATTTTAAACAATGCCCATGGAACTAGTAATAATACAATACTATTGCTAAAGATGAATAATACATACAGTTTACGAGATTTTAAATAAACATGTTTTGCAAACAAAATCTCTATTATCGATATTAAATTATATTTTAGTTTTAATATTTAGAGTAAACTTTGAAAATGGTCTGCACATACTATTCCAAGCCTAATGTGGCTGTGGGCATATTAGTGGTGGTAGTGTGAAAAGTGAGTGTCATAGAGTACATAAAAGGAATGAGTAATTAAGGAGTAGTAAAGCGAGAGTTATACTCACAATGTCAGTGCTTCCCTATAATCCTTGACAAACATTTTTGAAGCTTTTGATAATTCACTACCCTCAAAATTTATTCCATCTGTATACCTTTATTTTCTTAACTTGTATCTTATGGTCTCTTACTCTTTGATAGTTTACAAATTAATCCTTGTCAATTTTTATTAAATTGTCACAATTTTTTTACTTGGTGATTGTTATAGCTTGTAACTATTCGAGGTCCCCAATAGGCTTCTTCAATGGCCTGGCCCAACTCCAATTTACGCTTTGTGAATCTAAATCACTTAGTCCCTGTGGCGAAGTGGTAACACACTCGCCTGGCGTTTCATGAGCACTTTGGCCCAGGTTTGTATCCTGGCCGGGGAGCATTTACTTGGAGCCAATACTTAACTGTTCTGTTTGGTGGGTTGTATTCCAAGGAAAATTAGGATTAAGGACTTGCCCGAAATGCTATGCGTGCTAGAGGCTGTACAAGAATGTACAAGGGTTATCTCTTGTATATATAAATCAATACAAAAAATATAAAATAAATAAAACTTTATATGATTATTAAAAGACCTGAGAATATGTCCAGAATAAAGTTTTCGAACCTGCTAGTCTAAATGGCACATTCTTATTTGACAGGCTTCCCAGTCTATGTCAAATTGAAGCCACAAGTACCAACAATTGTAATTCATCTTTATCTATTCTTACTATAATCTCTCTCATGATCATTACAATCCCCTTCTCTTTTGGCAGCTAGCTCTTACTTTGTCCATGTGTTGCTTGCTAGTGGACTATAGGCACTAGTGCTTATCAATTTAACATCCTGATTACGGATCAGGATTATACTTTTCATACTCTATATGCATATAATTGATATACCAGGTAAATAAATCATCAATCTAAACAATATCACGCGTTACGTGAATTATGTAATTTATCAAATTATTCACCACATATACTCTTATAAATAAAATGAAACAAGCGATAAACAATCAATCAGTGAAACGTCCGAGGATAACACAGGAAGTGTCAGCAAAGTCAGACACTGTGTTGACAGATACCAAACACAGCCATCACAACCTTTCAGAGCACCTACACCCAGTGAAATTATAAATATTCACTTTTTATTTTTTCACTTCCCCCATAGATACTAATAGGCAAGTACTATTAGATAAGTACCAACTAATTAAATGTGCATGTGCATATAACTGTACTGTACCATACCTCAAGGGCAGTTGGTTTTGGAGGTGGTGCCAATCTTGGAGCTGCATCATCATCCATTATGGTTCCTTATTAGGCTCCTTTCTTAAGACTAAAGCAAAAAATGGTAAAATAAAATTAGTAGAGCAGATTAATAATATATTATAATTAATAATAATAATAATAAAATTATTAATATCCCAACACTTTATAATTATTATTATAAAGTGTTGGGCTATTAAAAGTCCAACACCTTTCAACACTCTCCTGCTACATGTAAGGAGCATAACTGGCCGGCCTCTCAGCATTCAAGAGAGAAAGAGAACTCGACAAACACCTCCAAAGAATACCTGATCAACCAGGCTGTGATTCATCATACATGAGGCTGTGAGCAGCCATGTCCAACAGCCTGGTTGACCAGATGACCAACTAGGAGGCCTGGTCGGAGACCGGCCTGCAGGGCTGTTGATCCCTGGAAGCTACACAAGGTAACCACAAGGTAAAGCAACCACCCAGCCATTCCTAATAGTGGAAAAGATGTTGCAATGACATATGAATTTTACAGCAGTGATGTCACACTAATAGCAAACCTGCTTATGGAATGTTTATCTAGTTGAATACCGTTTCATTATTTCTAATAGCAGTGCATCTGTGAAGGCGAGGTCAGGGTTCTGATTTAGATTCTCATATACACTGTAAGATAAACAATGATGCACATAGTTTATATCCTTGTTCACTGCACATGATACCAAGCATGCTGTAAAATTTGGCTGGTTTTCAACTTTTACATCTACTAGACAGTTCTGTATACAACGAATTCAAAACCCTTATGCAGGGATTTTTTTTCCATTATCTTGATATGGGGTAATTTTATGTTTCGAGTACTGTAAACTGCTGGACCTAAAAAAAATTACAAGGAATCCCTCAAGTTACATTTTAAACATGTAAATTTGCTGTGTTAAAAACCTCGTGCTTACCGTGTTGTTGTATATTTAGTTAGGGGCGACGACGTGGAATGAATGTGTATGGCGCCTCTGGAGCAACAACCTACTTTCCTTTACTATTAAAAACTATTTTTATGGCAAATATGTATTTTTAGTATTTTTATGACAATTTGTGAAACTAAAACAACTAACAACTCGTGTCCCATCTGGGGGTTTGAAATGTGTAAACATCGTGTCCGATTCCGTGAGAACGACTACGACAACGCTGGCATATTATGTTCGTCTGGTAATTTAAACAGTGGATTTTTTTATTTATTTCAACTTGCTATTTGGAATTTTTATATACTTTTATAAATTATATATATAAAATATGAATTAAATTGGTATTTATTTGTCACCGTCAACTAACGGGCATTTATTTACCTTTATATGTAGTGCTGTCAATTCAATTCAATTCAATTTCTTTCTTTATTATGCACCCCATACCCATCCCGTGGGCGGAGACCAATATGGGAAGGAATCCACAGGAGACAAACTCTGACTCCATCATTGATTATTTTATTATATCTGTGTCTAGCTTCAGAGATAAGCACGTCACAGTTATGCTTTAGGGAGCTGAGGGCAGTCAAGGATGACAGGGAGTCACTTACAAATAGCGAGTCAACTTTGGATTCATATCAACCCCGGAATTCCCGATTGTGAGGCGAAATCGAACTACTATATACTCTCTTACCAGTTCAGTGTCTTACGAGTTATGTTAACTTGTTTCCATTTCATATATTCTAGTCCTTTATAAGAAAGTATATAATTATTTTTGACAGCCTACACACTCCTCTTGTATCTTGGTAAACCGGTTATATTGTCGAGGTCACTAGAATGTTGGTGGCCCCTCAGGTAAATATCACTCGATCAAATGTGTCAATTTTCTGCATCTAAACTCGTGTTGCCGAACCGTTACAGTTTATCCTCAAAGATATTCCACCATTCTCTTCCCTGAATAATTTATCCGATACTTGGCACTGCTCTCACCAATGGGTCGGCTGCAGAGGTAAAATGTACCTACTTGCGGCTGATGACAGTCATTAATGATCTGTGCAAATTAAGATCCATAATGGTCTAAGCTCTAAGAGACTTTTACATCATCGTTTCTATTTTAGGTACTTTGGCTGTGTTATTAGCACGGTGTTTATTAAAGTCATGCAAGGCGTTTTTAAGACATGTTAAGAAACATGGCATCAGCCCCTCAGGTAAGAATAAATGAACTAGTGTATTGAGTACTGGGGCATGAGTACGGAATGTTATACACATGTACCAAATGAATAAACATTTTCTGTACTTCACTCAATATATTTCAAATAAATGTAAAGGAACTTTATGAAGCATTTTAAATAAAACAAATGTTAAATAATCTTCTTTAATACCATTCTAGGTATATTACTATATATTATTATTTGTTATATTGTCTCATTTAATTTTATCAGAAATTCGTATAACCATCTTATTTTAAATCGTTATACTTTATTTACAATTGTCGTTAGTGCTTTTATTAACTATAGACGCTTTTTGTTTAACTTTTGAGTAGTTTAAATTTATATTGCTAACATAATTTATCTTATCCTGAACAACCATACACTTGCAACTGCTGCAAATACCAATACAAACACATTTGTCTCTATAATAAACTATATTGTACTGCAATATGGTGAGTTACATAATAGTTAACTATAATTGTATTTACATGTACATTATTTTTTAAATTATATATAGTGAAAAGTTTGAATTAAGAATATTCCTAAACGCATTAATTCAATTTCTTTCTTTATTATGCACCCCATACCCATCCCGTGGGCGGTGGTGTAAAGGATTACAGAGGCACATAATCGGTTCAGGAACTGAACCCTCTAGTTCGTTTAGCTAAGCAAATAACAATCTTTTGATGCTAGTTACACAATTATTAATGTTATATATACAGGTACACATACTCATGTATACATGTACATATACATACGTATATATACATACACATACATATTTAATCACCCACACAAATACACACATCATTAATCTTTTATGCCACAAGTGATTCAACAAGAGGCTCACAACTGTCACTATACAAGGCACTTTACATCTATGATGAGTCGCACAGTTACTATTACTAGTCTTGCTGCACACCCACCCAACTGGGCGGCAGCTTTACAGTCATGTGCATGCATTACTTACAGTAAGCAAATTTTGGTTACTTCGCTAAGATTTCGGGCAGCACATCATTATGATTGAAGTACTTACACATTTCTTGGACACTATTGATGGTGTTATCTCTAAATTCCGCGATTTTTTCACATTCCATTATATAATGACGCAAAGTATGCGAAGATTTCTGCTGACAGAGTTTACATTTAGTCAAATCTACATTAGCAGATGTTACAAATTCCCAGAGATACTTGTAGCCGAGCCTAAGCCTAGCAGTGGTAACATCTAGAAATCTGCTAACCTTATTGGATGACTCATAGACGTGCGGTACATCCTGCATAATAGAATGATGATAGATGGAGGAACTGGTGTGAATTTCACTTTGCCTCAAGTCTCCGAAATTTAGTTGAATGCATTATATAGGCTACTTTGTCTACTGTTTTTATATTAAATTTCATAAACAATAATAACTTAAAACTCATGTCTTCGTTAGATTTTATTAATGCCTAACATTCACTTGTTTTGTCTTATTAACAAGCTTAGGTATATACACAACAATTTGCTGCTACCTATATGAAAGATTACACAGTGTAGATCAAAAACTAGCTATACTTTCATCTAATATTCCCCACTCGACTTGGAACGTGCATCAACTATTTTAAATTTGTTATATACAATTCTTAGATCATATTTATGGGGGGGGGGGGGAGGTTAGGTTTCAGGATCATATATCAAAAGTAACAAACATCTTTTTAGCATGGTTCTTGGGTGATGCAGGGGTGAATATTTTCTTCCCTGGATATATGGCAGCGTTCCAGCAATAGAACAGTATATATATACATCCTATTAGGTAATGCGGGCAGTGATCCTGGATGATCTTGTGAAGACTTTGATACTGGGGTCGAGGGTGAGGGCTGCCTGAGTGTTAGCGAGCACTGAAGTGGGAAGCGGGCTGTCGTGGTGCAGCTCCGCCCAAGCCTCGCCCTCCACCACACTCTCACCCACAACCTGCAACATAAGTATCTTTCAATGCTCCTGATCTGTTTCTAAATATCACCAGAAAAGCTATATATATATTAAACTTATTAAATAGGCATTAGATTTTACATTAGCACAAAAAATAATTTTTGTAAACCCATAATTTGATTAAAATAAATTTTCTTTTCACAACATAAAAAAAACTGACTTTGAGGAGGACGATGCCAGAAGCGTAGTTGATAGGATCCCCCACCCGGTTGCGTCCCGTGCCCAGCTGCATGCTCACCCTGGCCAGAGCCAGCGCGTCCAGGTCCACTACCACGCCTGCATCACATTATAACACATATTCCAACATTCCCACACATTATAACACATATTTCCAACATTCCCACACATTATAACACATATTTCCAATATTCCCACACATTATAACACATATTCCAACATTCCCACACATTATAACACATATTTCCAACATTCCCACACATTATAACACATATTTCCAATATTCCCACACATTATAACACATATTCCAACATTCCCACACATTATAACACATATTTCCAACATTCCAACACTTGTGTTTCATCCTACACACAGAAGCACTTACTATTTGGGCCGAGGACAAATAATAACTATCAGTATTGCAATTTACAGACTTAGGGTACAGCCTTAAGTGTGTGATAAAAGGCGGGCTTAAGGCTAAAATATATTTGAGATCCATACAAGAGAATCAACAGAACACACTGGCCCGGAAACTGCAAGAACATGGACTCGATCTCGAACCCATTGATGATGTGACGACGTATATTGAATTTTTTAACTAGCTCATCAAGATTGTAACTTGCTTAGCTAAATGAATTGTGGGGTTCAGTCCCTGAGCCCATTATGTGCCTCTGTAACCCTTTCCACTATCGCGCACAAGAAGGTATGGGGTGCATAATAAATGAATTAAACTAACTGAGGGTGTAAGTCTTTAACATACCACATAGTTTACACTTCGTTTCATTCTCATTAACACATATTCCATATTCCCAGTCATATTTGTACCCAAGCCTGAGCCGCATGTATGCAGAGTAACTCCAAGCATTTCTCTTTTTTACCATAAGTGAAACGGGTGTTTTGACTCACATACACGTAGTATTGCATGGTTTGGCTTCCCTCATACATTATAAATCTCTTCGCCACTTCTGTTTGTGCCTGAATATTTCTAATTTCGGTTCTTATTTGTCTCATTGTTAAAACACATTCAATGTCAACTTGTGGTTCTTGATGTGGCACGTTTGGCCCAAGTCATCTGCCACCTCGTTGAGCACTATTCCAACATGAGATGGGATCCACATGCATTTCACTTTATGACCTTTCAACTGTATCTCATTTATCCTTTTCATACAATCCACAACTATGGACATGAATATTGGATTTCGACTCTTTAAGGAATCAAGTGCACCTCGGCTATCGACCTATGGGTCTGTTCAAATATCAACAAGTCGCATTGCAGCAGCCTGTAGATCATACAGATTGAATACAGTTAGGATACACATTGCTGTGTATACCTAAGCTTGTTAATAACAAAAAACATTGGAGTGCACAAGTCTTTCCGTAACTTTACTTCGACATAATAGTAATGAGATGGGTCTGTATGGTTCAGGAAGGGATGGTTCAGGTCATTTCCTGGTTTGAGGAAGTGGAAAATGATGCTAGACTTCCACTGTGAGGGAGTATTTCCATGTGACCAACAAAGGTTAAGATGGTTAAGGAGGATTTTATGCGTAGTAGATGGGATATACTTGATGAGCTCATATGAAATTCCATCCTCACCTGGTGCTTTGCCTGTGGGTCGGTAGGTAACGACTAATTGTACTTCACTTAAAGTGTAAATGTTGCCGGTGTCTTCATATACCAACAGTCATCATGCACTAAACTGAATCCAACTTTTAAGCTATATAGATCACCAATTTTGTGTATATATATACACTACATGTATGTACGTTCTAGAAATGCATTTGTTAAGTATTGCAAATAATATACAAATTACATGAATCTATGTAAGATAACAGAAAATGTGTTTCTTCAATAAAATACAGTTCACATAAGACTAATCCAAAGCTACAAAAACCTAATAAATCTTTGAGCTACCAGATATAGTAACACTGAAACGGACGGACACAATACATTGGCCCCGTTTTAATTATTGTTATTACTTGTATTTAATAGGAGATAAAACAATTGCTTTATCTGAAAATGAGAATTATAAAGCGTATATATATACCCGAGGCGGAAGCTTTAACAGGCGTGATGTGAGAAGCGCGGGGAAGGTGGTGGTAGTCGGCCTGGTCGCCACACAGGGACCTCGCCACCTCAGGACTCACGCCCTGGGGAAACACACAAACTAGACTTTAAAAATTTAAAAATTGAATCATATCGTGCAAAACGAATGTGATGAATTTGTATCCCCATGGCTATGACCTCAATGGACAATGCGGGAAAAAATGCCCTCGGAGAGTCGGAGGTTATGTGAAAATCGAGGATGTACAGAGGTCAATCCTCTGGATCGTACAAGCCCACTGTAATAGGAAGCTTACAGCATTTTCTATTTGTTTTCCTTTTTGAACATAGTTGAGTACAGAAGCAGACGACTACTGCCGCTTGCTAGGAGGCTTAGAGCTCTCTCTCCCCACAGACGTTCTTAAGTAATGCATTAATTGTGTACTGGTAAATTTGTGCAAAATACTAATCATTTAACTCACTAATTTACAGACAACTACAGTACCGGTAACTTAGTTTCCTGCTCAGTGGAGCAACAAACGGGTATTAAAGTCAACCTGTTAAAGAGGACGAAGCTAATACAAACAGCAGTATAAACTCTAACTAACTGTATTACATGAAAAATGATCGGATGATTTTCACACCCAGAAGGCTTGTATTCATCTCATTCATTACTAAAGAATATAAAGTACATACATATTAGTATGTAACAAAATGAGGTGATAAATTACATATCGGAAAGGGTAACGTGCGCTTGACTAAATCATGTTTGATAACAGGAACACAGATTGTTGTTGTTATAGATTCAGCTACTCGGAACAAGCTCCAAGTAGCACGGGCTATGGTGAGCCCGTGGTGGACTTACCTGGCACAGGAGCGGTGCGAACAGGAACACAGATTAAGTGATGAAGATTAAGCCACATAAGAGGTGGCATGGGCATGAGTAAGTGGTAGAACAGGAACACATTCATAGCTTTCTTCCACACAGCCCCGCTCCTGTGCCAGGTAAGTCCACTACGGGCTCACCATAGCCCGTGCCACTGGTAACTTTTCGTTCCCAGTAGCTGAATCTAAAACAACAACAGCTTTCTTCTTATATTAGGTTATGACACTCGTCTGGAGGAAGACACACCTGTTTCTGAAGCATGCTACAGAACGTAGCCCTCGCTGACCCGTCGCTTAGGACTCGAGTCATGGCTCCACGACCCTCCTCTTCTGATGACGAAATCCCACACATCGCCAGCAGCTCTCCTCCTGATAAAATATGCTCATGAAACTTGTGGCCACACTTTCTAAGTCCCACAGTTATTAACCGATAAAATCCAAATAATATTTTAAATAACACATTAGTTAATGGTATATCGCATCCTAATGTCCACTAATACATTCACGCTCACTGAAGAACGGCAAACTTTCCAAGATGACGCACGTGGGGCATATGAGTGTCATAGGTCAGCTGGGGACTTACCCCAGTGCCACACTTTAACAAATATCGCTATCTATGGAAACCTCCCCTCCCGACTTGCTATTTTCTTCAAGTCTGAAATCGGGTTTCTTTCAGTCGAGTTTTTTTTCGGTGTTTTCTAGTGATAAAATTTCAGAGAAAGATAAAAAAAAAAGAGGCGGGAGATAAAGGGAAAAAGAGAGGTGATGTTGGGGGAAAGGAAAGAAGAGAGAGAGGTGGAAAAGGTGGGAGAGGGAGGTGGAGAACGTGGGAGAAGTAAGAGGGGGGAGGGGGAAAGAGGGTAAAATGGGAGAGGGAGATATTGAGAAAGAAAGTGGGAGAGGGAGAGAATTAAGAATAGGGGATAGGGGGCAGAAATGAGAGAGGCGGAGGGGGAGAGACACCCAAGCACAGCCGGATACCAAATATAGTGTAATTTATCTGAATTTACTCATTAATACCGTGGCCTCATTGAGGCCACTAATACCGTGGCCTCAATGAGGACAGGAAGCCGGTGGCTTGTCCACGGTCCCCCCCCCCCCCATTTGCCCTGATGAGCTTTTCCAACTGTATTTTAAAACCTAGCAGAGTTTTGGCATTTACGGCTTCAGCGGGTAGGCGGTTCCACGGGTTTACAACCTTATGAGTGAAAAACCTATCCTGTTTTCTGCCTACATTATGGCTTGTTGAGCTTGAACCCGTTGCTCCTCATTCGTGTTATATTTGAACTTTTGAAGAAATTGACCGGATCGACATCCTCCAAATTGTTCAGTATTTTAAAGGTTTCGATAAGCTCCGCCCTGCCATGCCGGGTCTGCAGTGTTGGGCCCTGTGGCCCTCAACCGTTCCCGATACGAGAGATGACTTTTGTTGCCCAGGTCCAGGTGTAATGGTCCAGGACAGACCGAAACGTCGTCGGTTCTTCATTTTAAAATTTGTAGCTTGGGTGTCACCTCTTCAGCCACGTCATTGTGACTTATCGTCTGCATATATATGTATATGTATAAGTATGTGACACAAAGACTGCATGAACGCGTGAGCAATTAATCACTAAGAACTTTTCTGACCTACATTCGAACCCCTGCTGCCCGAGATCACTCCCAGGCGTACAGGGTACTGTAATCAGTATTATTGTTGAAGTGGTTACATTATCCTACAGTATAACACAAGGCACCAGACCCTTACCAAGATGCGTGACCAGCTGGTGGAGGTCTGGGGGGCCTTGTCCCCGCATACAATCAATGGCTTCTCGCACCTCGAGAGCGTTGCCTATGGTGTTGCCGACAGGGACGTCCATGGCGGTGATGAGCGCGGTGCTCTTGATGCCCAGACACTTGGCCACCTTCACCAGGTTCTCTCCCAGCTGCTTTGCCTCCTCCATCGTCTTCATGAAGGCTCCTCGTCCGTACTTCACGTCCATCACCAAGGCATTTATAGACTCTGCTGCCTTCTTGCCCACAATGGATGCTGAGGCATCACAATATGACATCAGAAGCTTTCAACACATTAACTAATTTCCTGGTGCAGCACCAGGCGTGTAAAATCCAATTTCTTGGACAAGGAAATTCTGAATTTGTTTTCTGTGAAACAGGAAATGTTAAATCTCTCTTCTTAAGTAATCTTTATACCACATACAACTAAAACTATTAGTGGCTTTAGGCATAGTATATACTAGCTATGTTGACCAGACCACACACTAGAAGGTGAAGGGACGACGACGTTTCGGTCCGTCCTGGACCATTCTCGACTTCGACTTGAGACGGGACGGACCGAAACGTCGTCGTCCCTTCATCTTCTAGTGTGTGGTCTGGTCAACATACTTTAGCCACGTTATTGTGACTCATCGCCTGTATACTAGCTATATCTAGAAAATCCAAGATTCTCTTTGTAACTCAGTTTATATGTATCTACTTTTACCTGAATAAATTATTATTATTATTACAAATATTATTATTATATTGGTATTATTATTACAATTATTGTTATTATTATTATTAGTAGTAGTATTATTAAAATTATTATCATTATTAAAACATCTGTAATTTTAAGGAGTAGCCTACATATGATAATGCTACATGATTGCGGTATAATTTTGTTTTTGTTATAAACCGGTATTTACTCTTAACGTTTCAGGCAACCTATAACAGTTGCCTAACTCCGGAGTACCTATTTACTGCTAGATGGACAGAGCCATCAAATATATGAAAACATTCCTAAACGTCTCCGTCCTGTGCGGGAGTCTAACCTGGGACCGTATGTGGACTTGTTTCTTAAGTCCATTGTTTACTGTGTCATCCAGGTGTATGAATGTCAGAGAAGGCAAGACATGATAATATCATCAGCATATGTAACAGATTTATGCAATAGAGGCGCATTAGGCTAATCATAATGTATATAAGGAATAGAAAGTATTCAAGTATACATCCCCGAGGGACAGTGTGTGCATTGTAGCAGCAATATCAGAGGAATTGATAGGACTGTCAAGATTAATAACAGTTGATGAAACTGCAAAAGTCCCATTGGTCCATGTGAGGCTACTCCTAATTCCACATGAGCCAAACTCGTTCCTTTATGTCTAACCTTCGCCGAGAAACCACCCGTCACTCACACGTTTGTTGTTACCTTGTAGTGAGTGAGTGATTAAGATTAAGCCAACCAGGAGGTGGCACGGGCATGAATACCCGGTAGTGTTAAATCTACAACTGCTCCCAAACCAGAATTTACCAGGTCTCTTCTGAATCTAAACATCCAATTTGCATTCAATGTTTGGTCTTTTATTTTGTGTTGATATACAGTACACAATTAATATTCCTTTATTATACCTTTTCATGCATTCATATACTTCAATCGCGTACCATTTTTATTCTTCAACTTTCTTGAGAATGTAAATTAAGCTTTTTTAATGTCTTAATTCATGTGGGGGATTTCTGATTCTCGAGATGAATTTTGTCATCCTTTTCTGTATACATGCAAGTAAACTTATGTTCATTCTATGTTATGTACGATGTTCAAACTGAACTGCGTGATCTAAATGAGGCCAGCAAGGACAAGATAGAGTTGAAAATGGCATTAGATATTTGGTTTGGTGTTGGGATTAAAGCCTATCAACTTCTAGAGTTACTAAGGCCACCATAATTGCTTACTGACCAACCAGCAAGTACACTTTAGACTTGAACATAGTTATACCTCATTCTGCATCCCTTGTATCCCACTGTAACACGCGATCGGTTACTGAAAGCGGGGCTTAGGAGTTAAAGCTCGCCCTGCAAGCACATATAGGTGAGTACACACACGAGGAGTAAAACTGATAATCATACTTAAGTTATATAATTCATATTATCTACTATAAATACTTGACCAGTACCGTTGCACCTTACTAGTGAAGGTATTGTATGCGCACTAACTAGGTACCGCACATGCATCAGCGGTAAAGAAACATGAGAGAAGTACCGACGATGAGGGGCGTGGAGAGGACGGTGGAGGTGACGTCCCTGGCAGCGTACATGCGGCAGTCGGCTGGCACGATATCCACCGTCTGGCCCACGATGCAGCACCCGGCCTCCGTCAGCGCCTCCAGCATCTCCTTCTCGCTCAGGCTCACTCGGAACCCTGGTACGGAATAGGTTCACAAAGAGAAAATAAGAGAGCAAGTAAATAAATAATTATCAAAAGAAGGCGCCACGCCACCAAGAGTACGTGGAACGAGATCAACCAATGAGGGACCCCGCCCCACCAAAAAATATATCCTAAAAACAAAATATCCTAACCGAGGTCGTCTGCTTTTATTGTCAATACAGATGGGTTTGTGTCCTATTTATGGCAGCATAAACCTATCATCCAAGCTATGGGACAAATGTCTGAATTGCTAAAATGACATACTGCAAACGTATTAAACCCGTTGTGAGTGATTATATAACGGGAAGACCGCAACCTGATGGCTGTCCTTACTCCACAGGTGACATGACCTAACATAACAAATAAGTAGTTTTCTCTGTCATTTCCTCTCACTATTTACTGAATGGAGTCCCTACATGGGACTGAAATTAGTCAGTAACTCGGGCAACACATAATACCATTCAAGTTCGATACACCAATTATTTAAAAACTTTAGTTAATATAACGAGCGGCTACGAGAGCTGTTTATGGAAGGCCAATTATGTGAAGAGGGTTAATACAATTGACTAAAGGAGATAACAACCTGGAATGCTCTCGAGCTTGTCAAGAGTGCCGCCTGTGTGAGCAAGTCCCCTGCCGCTGATCATGGGCACCTTGAGGCCCAAGGTGGCCAGGGCTGGGGCCAGGGCCAACGACACCTTGTCCCCCACTCCGCCTGTGCTGTGCTTGTCCACCACCACCCAGTCCGCCGGCCACGACAACACACACCCTGTAGCATGGCAAAAGGTCAAGTTAACTTGTGGCAAAAACTAGTAGTGTGCGTAAGTTGCACTTAATTATTGGGATTATATTTATGTCGGAACTTGTCAAGGATAAAAATATTCGTTATGACATCAATTTAATTAATATTAGTTACTCATTAAATGGTAGTAATATGAGGGGTAGAAAAGAATGCACGAACACAAAATTATTGTAACTCAACCACACACACATACCGCTCAGACGAGTATAGGGTGCACAATAAACTCCTGCTTACAGAATAAGTATGGGGTGCACAATAAACAACTTCTCACAGAATAAGTATGGGATGCACAATAAACTACTGCTGATATAATAAGTATGGGGTGCACAATAAACTACTGCTCATAAAATAAGTATGGGTGACATTTATATTTGAGGACGGGTTGCTGGCAACCCGTCCTCACACTAGGCTGTTTAAAGCAGCGGCCGTCCTCCCCAGACGCATTCATCAATTTTAATATACTGTGTATTAACAATGGGTTTGTTCTCGTATTTAAATTAATATTCTTATACATAAAAATTCTATAATTAGTTAGGCGTATGTTAGGTTAGGTGTTTAGGTTCTGTTGGTAATTATTTGTATTTGAAGTATGTGGGTGAAGCATTTATAGAATTGTGGTTCGAATAGAGGACGTGAGCGAAGCACTTGTTCCGGAAGTGTTCAGACGTCATCAGTTGAGTCGTGTGTAAACCGCTTTTCATTCATAAACAGGGAGTTTGGCGACTAGATTAACGAGCTTGGCTCTTTGTATGCAAGGACGCAGTCCATCCTCCAAACAAAGACCCAAAGTCCATTCCATGCATCCGCCAAACCTCGTTTATGAATGAAAACCGGTTTACACATGACTTACAACTGATGACGTCCGAACACTTCAGGAACAAGTGCTTCGCTGACGACTTTTGTTCGAACTACAATGCTGTAAATGCTTCACCCACGTACTACAAATACAAATAATCACCAACAAAAACTAAACACCTAACCAGTGCCTAAATATGCACAATATGCTAATATATATAATAATATTAATTTATATTTGAGAAAAGTTCTGTTTTGAATGAACAGAATGTTAAAATTGATGGATGTGTCTTTGGGGTTGACCGCTGGATAGAATGGACTTGGTCCAAGGATGGGCTGCTGCTGCTAGAGACTACAATATAAAATAAGTCTCACCCGAGTCTCTGGTGTAGCGGGTGAGGGCGACTATCTCCTCGTCCGTCATACCCTGCAGCGTAGTGCACATCAAGAAGGCTCCTGTCCACAGTCGCACAACATGACATAAGTAATTACATCAGAGATCTCTGTTAACACGATAAATGAATCCATAGTTCCTCGAATTCAATGACTATATGCCTGTAGTATTGAATGCCCTAAATTCCTCAATGCCCACTCATCTTAGAACTTGTAAGAATGTGCCATCAAAGTAAGCAAAGTATTTATAAAAAATGTACCAAGCTGGAGACTATGTGGCGATGTGCCATCAAATTTAGAAGGATATTATTGAGTATTAGGGTTATCTCAATTGCAATTAAAAATTTACCCAAAACTGAATCACTCCCGGTAATAGTATTTTGCGCTTAGTGCATATTTCCTATTGCCTTTCACAACACCCTATCACAGTAGACTCATGCAGTATACTCCCTGTAGCCCAGGGGACGGGGGGTTGTGAAAAAATATAATGGAGGGACTGCGTCTCTGCAAGCTTCAAACAACAGTATAATAATAATAATAAATAATTAAAGAAATAAATAATTAGACGAAAGATATTAATAAACACACCTTATACATAGTGTATGCACATAAGGGTCGTCATTGTCACCACTCCCATTAGTAACAAGGTTATCCCGAATAACCGAATTCAATTACGGGCTCACCATAGCCCGTGCTACATGGACATTTCGTTCTGAGTAGCTAAATTTAAAACAACAACACTCCCATGATGGGGCCCCACCAAACACTAAGCACGGAAGCCAAAATAAAGTATCTTTCTCGTCACAACCACAAAGTCATTCACATTTCTGATACTACACTGATGTTAAACTGCTCCTCCTTGTATTTCTCTGTCGAGTGAGTAAAACTGGTGTATGTCTTCCTGTGACGATATCAACACCAACTGTGAAAATGCACTCCAATCACAATTCTTGTATGCTTAGGCTAACTCATCCTAACCCTTGCACAGAAGCCCTCCAGAATTTCTTTATTGAAGATCAGCATTGTTCCAAATGGATAACAAAAACTGGAACTCAACTCAGAATGCATGATAGGGACAATGCTATTTGTTGGCGGAGGTGTGGCAAGGTCAGCACCATCTGTGGAATGCTCCTGATTATAACTCATTTAGGAGGTGGGTCGATGACAATGTCCACTTGTGAGGGAGATGACGATATCAACACCAATTATTGCGTGCAACCGATCATATTTTCTGTTCCCCGGTGAAAGGTTGTCGTTATCCTTGTGTACTTACTGCCTTGCTAATGACTAGTATGTCTGCAGAAGTGATGAGGAGGGTCTCATGGGCTCCAGAAAGCAGTTCATCCCGGGCAGTCCAGAACTCCTGACTTGTTCCAGGGAGAGCAAGTGGTCGTCATCGGTAGAGACAGTGCTGTCTTTGAACTGTTATTGGTTGGACCGACGTACCCGGGATACGCCAAGTGGAGTTAACGCTATGCGTGCTACTGGCTGTAAAAGAATGTAAGAACACTCGTGTGTGTGTGTGTAATTACCTAAGTGTAATTACCTAAGTAATTAAGTAAGTGTGTGTGTGTGTCTCTGTCCCCAATAGCCTACAATATCTGTCATTTCCAGAAAAATAATAGCATTGCATCAACGCCTTATTTTTCTATCAGTCATCCCAACATGTCTTATCTCAGTGCCTCGTGTGTTCCCCACTTGACCAACGTCTCGACCAAGACAAGGTTGTGTAAACAAACGCTAAGAAGAGAGCAGACTTTACAAGTCATCTACTATTGCAAGCGTGTCTCCTCGTGTTATTAGTTGCTTTATTAAATGTGGTACTAGCACAGGCGAATTCGTTCTCGACTCACAATCGGAAATTCCAGGCGGGACGGATATGGTTGGGCGCTTTTCCTATCACCTAATGGTTCTGTTCACTTAGCAGTAAATAGGTACCCAGGAGTTAGGCAGCTTCTCGTGGGGTTGTATCCTGGGAAGGGTCAGTAGTTGGACTTTGGGTTGGGGGGGGGGACTTCGATTTAAGCCTATCATGTACATATACACTGGTTGCCAGTTTCCTGACACAATGACTTATTCTATGAGAGTCAACCACTATCATGTTTCTGAATACTTTTAAATAAAAATTATTAATTATCTATATCGCTGTATATCTAACACGGTACAGTTACAAGCCCAATAAGATTTCAACTAAAATTCAACAGAGCAGAAGTTGTTAAGCACATGGGGCATAATCTAACTGAACCAACCATACGAGTCACAAATACACATAGTTCGCCTAAGTAAAACAGAAAGAAGTAACACTTAGTGGGCCAGCCAGAGGCTTAGGGCCCGCGCTGCAATATCCCTGCAAAAAAAAAAAAATACAGCGATATAGATCGATATGGTATTATCTATTGTGTAGATAATACCAACTCCCAACACTAGATATGCCTGACCGCAACACCAGCACCCATGTGAGTTAACCCCAGTGCTAATTGCGGCCATCTACTGTATCCGCTCCTTGGTGCCGCTCACTGCATAGCTGCCCACTATAGCCACCCACTGTAACCACCTAGGGAAGTTATTCACTACAGCTACCAACTGTAACAACCCAGTTAAGTTATTCACAGCAGCAACACACTAGAATTGCCCATTGTAGCCGTCAATTCTGATAATGTATCTCAAGGTCGCCTGCGGGTCTCTGTCATTTCCGGCTTCATGTTATCATCGCCCACTTGATAAGACGCCGCAAAAGTTTCACGAGTACTCTATGATAGTTGTAGAATTTAATCAATAAGTTGTTTTTCATCAGGAATGGCGAGCGAAACTGCAATCCTGAGAACAGTATAAGACATGTGCTACACGCACCTACACACTCCGGGTGTACACTGTATCCTGCACATGCACACTCCAGGTGTACACTGTATCCTGCACGTACACACTCCAGGTGTACACTTTCGACGACAAAAACTGGCTAGCGCGAAATATGTAGTCCGACACCATCATGGAGTAAAATAAACTGCCAGAGTTGATTTTCCTGGATAAATTTTGATATCAATAAGAGCTGCCTCGCATGGGCCTAGAGGCCTCCTGCAGCTTGCTCATGTTGCTGTGTTTATGCCGGAACCCTTCGCGCAGACTCGTCCATGGCAGCCTCGGCGATTATTATTAATACTTACTAATTACACCTTCATTCTCCAGCACGGCTTTTCCAGTGATCGTTTACTTAGTAATATTTACTTAATATCATGTATCTAATTTCACTCGTATTTCCTCACCGAAATAAAATATTTGTGTCTCATCTTCAATTTTATTTACCTTTTTTATTTTTCCCAAATTTAGAAATCTTATTTAGTTTATTCAGCGCCTACTTACCACAGCTTTAGGAAAGGCATTTTCAACCCTTCTTCAATCCTTGTAAGATGGATACTTACCGTACACCTGAAGACAAACTCGCCCTCAAAAGAACATTTATGAAAATTTCTATAAGTTGTGGTGAAGGAGAGTGAGCCCTAGAAAAGCACCCACCGAGCTGGTAGTCGTCCATGGTCCTGTCGCTGATGGCTCTCACCAAGAAGGAGACCTGGTCGTCGGTGAACTGCCCTCCGGCTTTCTTCAGAGCTAACAAGTCAGGGATCCTCCACTGCCCCTCCTCACTAGGAGTTGACGAATCCGTGTTGGCCATCGCTGTGACTTCTGTGATGACCTGCGTGGAGGAGATATTCTATTCTTATATCACAAAAAAAGGGAGAGATAGAAAGAGAAGATAATAATTTATTCCTCATCCCTTAAAAACACACATGCTAATCACAAATTAATGGGAAATATAATGAGAAATGGAATAATGAAACATACGAAAGGTATTTTCCATTAATCCTGTCTCGCAAACCTAAGCCGAACTAGAGCCTTATAGGGGAGCCGGGTTTTTGTTGTGTTTGGGGGAGGAACGTAAAGACGACGGAGAGGCATAGGTGAAGGGAATAGTTTGGAAATGGGAAGTATAGTGTGACTTATGATAACATGGGTGCTGTCCGCCTTGCTGGCACGATTATTTATTTATTTATTCATTTTATTGTAAAGATGGGGGAGGGATTTTCTGGCCAGTATTTCATTTAGGAATTATGTATTGTAGCTGGGTTTTCATCTAGTAGATGAAGGCTCTTGAGCCATCAGCTGTGGGAGTGGGGCGTCTCATCTTGGGCCATCAGGTGTGGGAGCGGGGCGTCTCATCTTGGGCCACCAGCTGTGGGAGTGGGGCGTCTCATCTTGGGCCACCAGGTGTGGGAGTGGGGCGTCTCATCTTGGGCCACCAGCTGTGGGAGTGGAGCGTCTCATCTTGGGCCACCAGCTGTGGGAGTGGGGCGTCTCATCTTGGGCCACCAGCTGTGGGAGTGGGGCGTCTCATCTTGGGCCACCAGCTGTGGGAGTGGGGCGTCTCATCTTGGGCCACCAGCTGTGGGAGCGGGGCGTCTCTTGTCAAGGATAATGGGGTCTGGGTTTCTTTTTTGCAATGTGTTTTATCTGGAACTTTTGTTTATTTGTACTTATTTTTCATTACTTTTCAAAGTTGTTTATGAATTCAATTGCTGCCTTGGTATTGCTGGCTAGTGGCGGCTTTGATGGTCCTGGTTGGCATATGACTGGGAGTGGGTAGAGGTCGAGGAGTGGGTGGGGGAAGCAGACGAAGTAGGGTTGTGGTTCAGGAATAATACGGGTTGAAAGCGAATGGGGATAGGGGTGGGAGTGGATGGTTTGGGGGAGGCGGAGACGGTGAGATAGGGGAGGGGGTGCTGGCTGGGATTGGGAATTGCTTGCTGGGGTGAGGGGGTGCTTACTGGGGTAAGGGGAGCTTGCTTGGGTGGGGACCTGGGGGAATAGTTTCTGGCAGAGCAGGGGCTCTGGGTAGCCAGTGTGCGCATGCGTACAAAACAAAAACATGGTTGAAATTTACGTTGAAGATGACCAAAGTTCAAACGGAATCTAAACAAAATCTCAACGTCGTGATGGTTAACAGTTTTTGTTCATTCTGAACTATATCGAGTGGCGTCGAAGGACGACGTTAAACCGACCAAAAATGCAAACCGTTATATGTAGTTATCACATCCCCTGTTTCTTCTCTCTCTAGTTGTGGGGCTGAGCTCTCTCAAATTGTCCTCATAGCCTAGGCCTCTCAATTCTGGTACCAGTTTATTTGCAAACCTATGAATTTTCTATATTTTCTGTTTACGATTCACAAGTTGTGGCCGCAGGGTGCCTATGTGTACTGTGCGAACATAAGTAACTACTACATACCTAAATTTGTGCTGAATTAGTCAAACTAGACCCAAGACGTGCGACAGTTGTATCACTTGAAGAAAGTGACGTCTTCAACTTGCAAGTTAACAGAGTGGTCCCTAGATGTGTCTGGCCGCACCGCCACACGAGCGCTGGTCGAGGTCGGACTGATTAAGTGTTCTCGTCCTCACAATCTCCTGCCGAGCAAGCATGCAATAGGTTGGCAGTTGTAGATTATTACACATTATATTTGGCATGGCTCTTTTCAAGAGATAAAGTGTTTTTAAAATGTCACTTGCTTTACTGTTTAATATCTTTTAATACATTTGATTTTGTTACATTGCTATTGATCAGACTTGTTCTCTTAAATTTTAAGAATTTGAGCTGATGTGTGTATTCGATATATGCAAGGTCAGCCCACTTCAAATGAGCGATTCATGTTCAAAATCCGGGCAGAACAGGTGCAGAACAGGATTAATTAACGTGCTCGGCACGTTAATTAATCCTTTCATCTAGCATCAATAAAAAGGTACCCGGGAGTTAAGCAATTGTTGTGGGGGTGATGAGTGTGTTATAAAAGTTTACAATAAACACCTAAAACTAAACTAAACTACAGAAGACTTGGCCAAATATCCCCATTTTACTAACTGTAGGTAGTAACTAAGTGATCGTAACCTATCCACTGCTGCCCACTGGATGGGGGGCGGTGTTCAGGACAAACATATCAATTGTGTCACTAGTTCTTCACATACGTCGGTTCCTTAATTTAAAAACTACTTGTGGTCGGTCTCGAGCCCATTGTTGATGTGACGATGTGAATGAATTTTGTAACTAGCTCATCAATATTGTAACTTGCTTAGCTAAATGAATTGTGGGGTTCAGTCCCTGGGCCCATTATGTGCCTCTGTAACCCTTTTCACTACCGCCCACAGGATGGGTATGGGGTATATAATAAATGAACTAAACTAAAAAACTGCAGAAGGCCTAATGGTCCATATGAGGCAGCAGTTGCTCCCGTCATATGGACGGCATATGAATTATATCATATGCCGGACCACTTCAATTATATCAACCCGTCCTCAGACCAAGTAAATTCCATCCAGCAGTCTACCCCAAAGATGCACTCATCAATTTTAACATGCTGTTCATTATAAATAGGAATTTTATAAAAAATCATTTAATATTGTTATATATTAGCTCATGTTGACCTCCCTCTCATGTTGAACCCCACACTCTCATGTTGACCTCCCTCTCATGTTGACCCCCTCTCTCTCTCTCATGTTGAACCCCCACCCTCTTTCATGTTGACCCACCCTCTCTCATGTTGACCTCCCTCTCATGTTGATCCCCCACCCTCTCTCATGTTGACCTCCCCCCATCTCATGTTGACCCCCCTCTCTCATGTTAAACCCCCCCTCTGTCATGTTGATCCCCCACAGCTAGTTTAGATAGATTTGCAGTTTGTACTAATTTTGAATTAGACATACAGTAGCAATTCATATTTTTCAATCCTTCTCCTTCTTTTCTGGCGAAGAACAAGATGGCCACTTCCCCTGGAGGGGTTCATGGGACATTAATGCTTGGTTTGTCAGGCTGGGGGTGCATCATGCGCTGTGTCTGGTTGCGGTTCTTTGCCGTTACCTGCGCACCTTGACTTCTTTGCTGGGGATCCACTTTGGGTTGATCCAGTTTCCCTCGTTCCCTGTAGGAGGGGTTTTCCAGGGGGGCATTGCTTCTCGTGCCTCTCTGAGGGGGCCTGGTTCAAGGAAAAATTATTTTCCTTGATATACTACAAACATTATTATATATATATTGTTCTTTATAACATATGGAATCTTTAATGGAATACAACAATTATCTGAACGTTTTTTATTACACAGTATACAAGAAAATTAAAACCTCATGAAATGAACAAAATAAACTATAGAATACTGATGGTTAAATAAAGGCCTTTATTTTGTGAACACATACTGAACCCATATAGAGAAGGTGTTGAGGAAAACTTCTGCAACTTTATACATATACCTGTACAGTTATGTATATTGCTATACATAACACAACTTTATTGCATTATATATAGGAATAAAAATATTTATGATTAACCAACTTCTCTCGTACACAACAAAAAACCAGCATTGAACGTAATAAAACACCATTTTCTGAGTGAGCCCCAGAGGCTCCCTAGAGCTATCAGACTAATATGTGATATATTAGACTAGGGCATTAGTCAATGGAGTTTAGCCTACCAGGGACCACAAGCCTGAACCAGGCCCCCTCAGAAAGGCACGAGAAGCAATGGCCCCCTGGAAAACCCCCCCTACAGGGAACGAGGGAAACTGGATCAACCCAAAGTGGATCCCCAGCAAAGAAGTCAAGGTGCGCAAGTAACGGCAAAGAACCGCAACCAGACACAGCACATGATGCACCCCCAGCCTGACAAACCAAGCATTAATGTCCCATGAACCCCTCCAGGGGAAGTGGCCATCTTGTTCTTCGCCAGAAAAGAAGGAGAAGGATGCAACCGAACAAACCGACTACCAGGACTGAAAGAATAGAAACCCCTGCACCGGAGGAGAGGATAAAGCTTGCCAATGCCAACAGAAAGAGAGCCTTGGAAAAACAATCTTGAACCAAAGGGGCCATTACGAACTGAGAAGAGAGAAAGGAGAGCACCCTTTCCAAGGAGCAGGATGGCTCAAGCAGCGCATGAGCAAAGTACTCCACCAGGCAAAGTACAAAAGTAAAAGAAAAACCCAGCAAAAGTGCAATGTCCCCAGAGGAAACTGGAACCGGCCACTGCATAGGTATGCTTGCTGCACAACACCTTGATGCCCAAACCAGCAACAAGACTACTCCCTACCCAAGGCTAAACAAGGGGCCATGAAACCTCGGCTGGCCCCAAGGGTGGGGGTAAAGGCAGAGCAGCAAAAACTGCCACGGAAATGGCATTCCAAAGGCACAAGGGAAGAGAACTCTAGCACCTAGGGGTAGTACCAACAGGACACTTAGGGAATGCTGCTCTAAGAGCATGCAAGTCTGGCACACTAAGTACACCTGATCCCCATACCACAAGTCAGCAGAGAACACCACTAAGGCAAAACTCTGCCAGGGTCGACGACCGCCCCAGATCGCATTAGCCAACAAACTGGAGTTGCCAAGTAGTTGCTGTGGAGGGTCTGGGGCTTCCTTCCCCCTTCACCTTCCGGGGAGGAGAGGGCTGCGCGGACAAGCGGTGCAGTGACAAGGTGTGACATTTGCTTGTTTCCTTGGAATTTGGGGGAGTTCTGCCTCTGTTCAGTTTTGGTTGCAATTTTCTTACCATGTGTGGGTCTGTTTTGTTATTTCTACCTTTCTGGGTGCCTAACCCCAGTCAATGGTAGATTAGGAAAGGCCCCCCCCAACCACTGGGGGGTTTTCCAGGGGCCATTGCTCCCTGTGCCTCTCTGAGGGGGCCAGGTTCTGGCTTGTGGTCCCCGGTAGGCTGAACTCCATTGACTAATGCCCTAGTCTAATACAGTATATCGCATAATATATTGCCCAATAGCTCCAAGGAGCCGAAAGAACTCCCCACAGAAAATTAAATTACTGTATCATTCATTATTTCAAAATAAATGTAAGTGGTGTTTTTGAATTTGCTCCTGTGGCTTTCATTCAGTTTATATCATGCAATACCTGTATATCAAAACATTTTGAAACATAAGGCTGAGACTTTTACAAACAAATAAGACATTGATATTTCAAATGAGGCTGTAACGATCAACAATAACTTTACAAGCTAATCAGGGTGAAGTGAACAAACCACCAATAAGGGGTGAAGTAATTGGTGATCCAGCATATCCCATGGAAGAGTTAAGAGGAATAGTGGAATTAAGTAAGGAATTGTGTGCTACTCTGACAGAGGTATTGAAATGGCTGGTGTTAAGGGTTGAATTGAGAGGTTCTCGTGACGAGTAACGCATTGGGATGTGCTGTACTTGACCACTGCTCCACACCTGTTGAACGTCAAAATCATTGAGTTTCAATTAATTTCTTAATTTAAATCATATTATAAATAATTATACTTTCAATCTTATTATATCAATACTGGTAGCAATAATTACCGATAGCATAATAGAACCTACCACAGAGAGTACAGCACCACTGGACAAGTTCTTTTGAAAGCTGACACTGACAGGAACATGGCCAAGTTCACCTCTTATGAACCCACTGTAATAAATATGTTTATAACTTACTAATAAGAAAGTAAATCCTACAAAATTCTATATTAAACATTTACTTAATTATTGGAGAAGAAAGTCATTTTAGTTCTTATACATACAGTATGCATAAGAAATTACATTAATGTACACGGGTATATACTGTATTTTTATTATAGCAAATTAAAGAGAGTTATTTATACTAACCCTCAACTTAGGACTATGTATTAGCAAGAAGAATCACACACCATAATGTTTACTGAATGGCATATGAAAGGAGGGGTTGTTCATGCAAGAAGTCGTGTAAGTGTTCACATGATGAGGCGAGGCAAAGGGATTATGGCAGCTTTAGACCTGCCCGAAGTAAAGTTATCTTGGGCAGGTCTAAAGCTGCCCTGATCTCTTTACCTCACCTCAACATGTGAACAGCAGCACAAGCAAGAAGTGCCTGACCAACCGGGCTGAAGTGGATATGTGGGGCTAAGGACCACTCCAACCTTGTTGGACCACGCTCTCACAAGCTGGAGCCAGGCTTGGGAAGTAGAATAACTCCCAGAACCTCATCCAGGTATAATCCAGGTACTCCTCGCATGAACCACTGCTCCTTTCATATGTCATTATTTAAGAATGTTAGTGCTTGACTCTACTAGCTAATACATGCCCCTAACCTGTGGGTTATAACATTTACAAGCTATCAGTTCTAAGGATATGAACAGTACTGTACTACAATGAGTACATAGTGCTGTAGTGAATACATGGTGCTGTAATAAGTGCATTGTGCTGTAATGAGTGCATGGTACTGTAATAAGTGCATGGTGCTGTAATGAGTGCATGGTACTGTAATGAGTACAGGGTGCTATAGTGAGTACAGGGTGCTATAGTGAGTACAGGGTGCTATAGTGAGTACAGGATGATGTAGTAAGTATAGGGTATGAAATTATTTTCCAGATATCACACTGAATACAAACATTTGAGGGAGACAAATTTAATAAATTTGTAAAACCATACGGCATCCATAACAGGGAACCCTTTATAAAATGGTAACAAAATTATTCTCTTTGTGACACTGTAACTAACAATGTGTCAATAATGACTGCTAGCAAATAAAATAATCCTTTTATTTAGACAGAAGAAAAAATATTTCATATTCTGAGTTAACACAGGTAAACAGGTCAACACAAAGTAGATTAATTAACTATTAGGACAACTATTACTTACCCTGGAGCAAGATGTAATGTTGGATGAGTGTGCGTGTGGAAGAGCACCACACATTCTGTGTCACGGAATACAATAGCCAAACGTTCACTACGCGTGTCCCACGTCAACTGCCTTACCAATCCACCAACACTGTCAAAAGAGCATGCAGTGCAAATGAACGTATTTTAATCATATATATATATTATACAATATAAACAATTATCAAGCAACTTTCTCAAGAAGACTTTACAGAGAATAACAAGGTTATTTAAAATAAGGGTTTTGAATATGCATGAAAATTCCATTTCTGAGTAGATCGCTCATGCTCCATAAGATCTGTCCAAATCAATTGGACAAAACCAATTATAGTCAGGCAGGGTGACATTCTGTAGTATGATGGAAGCGGTCTTGGAGTACTGTTATAATATGATGGAATCCATCACAAAGGATAGTTATAGTATGATGAAAACAGTCACAGAGTAGATTGTTATAGTATGATGGAAGCAGTCACAGTTTTGCAGCAGTATGATGGAAGCAGTCACAGTTTTGCAGCAGTATGATGGAAGCAGTCACAGTTTTGTTGTAGTATGATGGAAGCAGTCACAGTTTTGCAGCAGTATGATGGAAGCAGTCACAATTTTGCTGGAGTATGATGGAAGCAGTCACAGTTTTGTTGCAGTATGATGGAAGCAGTCACAGTTTTGCTGCAGTATGATGGAAGCAGTCACAGTTTTGTTGCAGTATGATGGAAGCAGTCACAGTTTTGCTGCAGTATGATGGAAGCAGTCACAGTTTTGCTGCAGTATGATGGAAGCAGTGACAGAGGTTTGTTCCAGTATGATGGAAGCCATCACAGAGGATTTTGTATACTCAACCTACACTCCAGAAACCTGCAACAATCTAAAGAGTAGACTCACCTGATTTCCTCACCATTCTCATCAGCAACTAGAGTTTGAGTGAGGTCAGCAACTTGGGCAGCCACCTGTGTTCCCCCAACACTCTCACCAGGTATAAAACCCAAGTAGTAAAGAACTGGGTCATCTTGGGTCACAAACAGCAGCAAATGACCCAAACTTGACCAAACTGCAGACTGAACAGGTGATTCCAGACTCCACTGTTCGTAAGTCCAACTGCGAGTTTCAAATACTCTGCAATGAAAGTAGATTTCATACAAATTGAAATGGGAAAAATTGCAAACCTACATGGTAAAAATAGTAGATTCAGTTTATTACTGTAATAAGATTGTGCAAAAGCAAGAATGGACATGTGTGTTTGATTAAAATTACAAAAAAAAAAGTACACTTTTCACCTAGCAGTAAATACATACCCCAAAGTTAGGCAGTTGTTGTGAGCTGAATTCTGGAGGTCAGACTCCATACACAGTTTCAAATGTAGATATGATAGAGCTCGAGAAGCTTAGGAATCTGTACACCAGTAGATTGACGGTTGACAGAAGGGACCCAAGAGCCAAAGCTCAACCCCCACAAGCACAACTAGGTGAGTACATACATACTGTATATATTTACTTTGACATTACCTCATGATCTTGGAGGAGTAAGCAACAAAAAGTCTTGAACTGTTGGGCGACCAGAGTATGAGAGAGATGCTTCCACCCGTCCCACTGTGGACCACAACCGGTACCTCACGTCCCACATCCCACACCACCAGCTGGCTGTTGTTGCCTCCCACGCATGCTAGCAAGTTGCCCTAAAACAATAATTAACATTATACCAACAAGTGCAAAATGGACAAACCACAATATTCTGTCACTAAAGCTATTTTAACTAATAATGCTTCACTATAAGCTTCCGTTCTTCCTCATATTCTCTCTGAAAAATTACATTAACTTCAAATCATCTGTAATTAGTGTACTGAAGAAGTCATCCAGCCAATTACTTACCTCATCTGTGGCCAGTCTTACCACCTTATACTGTAACTTCCAATTCACACAAACAACATATTGTAAAATAATAATTAGTACCTTAATTCTTAATAAGAGAACACTAAATATAACCTGGCATACATTTTTACACAGTACCATCTAAATTCAAATAATATTACATTTATAATAATATAATAATAAAGCGTTGAGCATCCAAGAGCCGAAAAAGAATAAGACCGGAACCCACGAGACGAAACGGCAAAACCCAGCAATGGCTGAAACTCCTGATGAAGTGGCAGAGTGGATGCATAAATTACTACCAATACAACCCACCATCTTCTCCAGGAAGAGGGTAGGATGGTGATGGAGGGGCAAGTAAAAAAAATAATGTGACCAAGCAAGCTAAAGGAACTAATCCAAGATAGCTTGCTGGCAAGGTAAGCAAACCACACACAAGTCTATCACTGCATTATATAGAAAGGGTATGACCAACATGGATAAGGCATGGAAAGGTGCCTATTCCAAAAACAAAGCCAGAGAAGAAACATAAGATAAGCCACCTGTGCTGAATGCAAAGAGAATAATTCTAATTCTGTGACCACCAGACCAACAGTCAACTGCACAGTTAGACACAGTGGCATTAATAAGTGTGGGAGCTAAGTTCCCTTGAAACCAGGCCTTGTCTAACTCTTACTGGGGGCTTTCCAGTTACCTACATGATGTCCACAGATTTAAGCCTCAGTGGTAACAAAGGCATGTAATTATTATTATTATTATTTTAACTACTTGGCCATAATATAAGACCATTTACTAGATCCTTATCAGATTTGGGGTAAAGGTCATGAAGGCCTAAAATAGTGACAAATGTCCTGATAGCTCAAATGACTCCTGACTCAAAAGGTATTCAAGGGGCCATCAGCTCCAACAGATATCTGAGAAAACAAACTATAAAAGAGTATTAATGGTAAGAATGAGAGATCTCCAGGGAAATTCATAACTTTATGTTTGAAACCAGAATTAAGAAAATAATAATTAATAGAAGTAAATACTCTTTTTTTCTAATGGTAGCCTATACCAGCAGATGTAATAATTTAAAATTGTACAAAGATTTGAAATAAAAAATTGTACAGACCTTAGGATGCCATGTAAGAGAGTTGATTGGAGTTGCACTAGGGTAGGCCAGGAGTGAGACACAAGAGCCAGATGGTCGGGTTACAACATTCACCGGGTCCAGTGTCCACAGTAATACACCACACTCACAGCCAACAGCCAGAAGCGAAGCTGAATACGGCCTGAGAATACAAATACTCTATCAGCAGCAAACTAAGCAAAACATTCAAAAGCAATGAATCACTCTTTATCCTGTAATTCAGAAATAAATGATATAAAAACTAGGATTTAGAACTTTGCTCTGCTAATTAATAATCAAGGTATGAACAACAATTTAAGTGATATCTAATGTATGACACCAAATAAAGTAAGTGATCATTACAAGTACAATCCAAATTTGTATGTTCTTTAATCTATGATGAAACCAGTTAACCAAAAGAATATCATATTAATATACTGCACAGTACAGTATACCAGTTCACAATACGTAACCTCAAATGTTAATACAGCAGAATGTAAAATATATTATTATTATAACATTTTTTATTAATACATTTAGGTACATCTGCATTTACATAGGCTACCCTAGACTATATGAAGGGCTAAATAGTGTGTCAAGAGTTAGCTACTTGATGCTAAAACATCAAATACTATACTGAACAAATATTTAGTTAACCAATTAATTTGTAAAAACATATACATACATCCAAGCAATTTGCATGATGGATTTCTGGAGGCGATGCTTGAGAAGAGGCGTGATACTGCGGCCAGCAGCAAACACTCTCACCGTATCATCACAGAAAACAGCAGCTAGGGTGTTAGTATGGGGATGCCAAGCTACACTCACAACACTACCCCCTGATCCACAAAGGGCTGTTGTATATGTGGAAGAATGAAAATGGAATTAGTTTGAATGTTATTATTTATAAATGAATTAAATACCAGTAATACAGTACTGTAAAATATCTAAACATAAAACAATTTAATTTCCATGAGCAGTGTGTACTCCTGTAACTGTCAACATTTATATAAAGTGCCACATATAAAATGCCTTACCAAGGGGAGGTATTGGAGAGCTCCCATTGCTCTTGGGTGATGACAAGAGTGCCTGTGCTTTGGTAATGATGCCACACACTTTAAGAATAACAGAGGCCACAGTGGAAGCAATCTGATAGAGACTACCTTCATCCTTGCCTTTGATCATCTCTTCTAGGGAAGCTTCCCATCCCTCCTCATAACTGAAAGTTACAAATAGTACAATATCAAGCTAACTTTTAAAAAAAATATGAGGTGGAACAAATATGAAACACACTTTTCTGAGCAAAGCCATTCTGATGTCTCTTAAAGTAAGATTCAAGGTGTCTTGTGGAGAAGAGGCATAGCAATAAAGCCCATGATATTCAGCCTGGAATGACTGCCACAGGTGTATCCATTAAACTCAAAGATGTACAAGAGATTTTCATATTGATCAAATGTGACTACTAAACAAGATCTCCTTCCTAACAGCCCATTCACTCCTTGCCTAGACACTTAGTACCTTAGCCATTACCAGACAGGGGTTGTCACCATACGTTAGCAACCAGACCCCAGATAGTCACAATCTTCCTCAACACTCACAACATGCTGTAAAACAAGAGAAAGGAAAGAAAAGGAGAGACCGGAGACCACCCAATGTCATTGTGCAGGAAGGAGTTTCATATTTCTCGAGTTTTGTATTTCTGTGCTATAGCATTGCATTCTGTTGCTGTTTAGGGTAAATTACAAATACATGAAAGAAATATTTAATATAAAATTAAATAGAAAAAACAAGGGAAGAAGGGTGGTGTATCTGAGAGCAGCACAGTGCTGACAGGAAGCTGATGGAGGACTAATGAGACATTTGTTCAAAATACCCAAACTGCCTAAAGAAAAATCTCAATCTTATAATTTAATCATTTCTATACATTATATGATTCCAAGACATTTTTTTATTCCTTGTTCTATTTATCCTTACCCCACAAATGTATTTTAGATTGTTTATTTCTACAGCTCAAACTCTTAATCTTTTGGATTAAGATTGGACTGAAAAATTTCTAATTTCATAAAATTTTGCAATTTTAATTATTTGTTTAAATTTTGTTGGAGTTTTTCTCACCAAAAGTTAGAGAATACATATTTTTGTATGTTTACACTCTTAAGAAATATACAAATAAGAATTTTTCAAGTATAAAATACAGTATAAAATTTTGTATTTAATAAAATCTAACTTTGGCACACATGTTCTGGAACACCACAGTCATCCTTGTAAACTGCCCGTTTTAACTCGCAGAAAACTGAGCCACTGAGAATTTTCTCCCTTTTCTTAACTACCAGAACTCTCTCTCTCCTGGTAATGTCTATAATTTTTTTTCTCATTATTTCCAAATAGTGCTATAGTGCTAACACCACACTCCTCAGGCAGCCTCCTCACCCACCAGCCATGAGGGTGAGAACATACATTTTTACAGCTACTGTATTTAACATTTTCTTCCATGTTAAAGATCATTTTTCTTCCTCCTGAATGGTTTAACTAGACTACACTTACTGGCAGTCATAACTGCCACAAAGGATTCTACTCACAAAGGATTCAAAATAACAATTTGTAGCCCCTTCTTGAATACCAAGAATCAACACAGCACATTACTTACAAAGCCTGTAAGTGTTCATCACCACACTACTAGTAGCATCACCACTCTCTACTGAGGCTAGCTTCCACTCTCTCAGCCTTGATCCCTTAACAACATAAATTTAACCTTCTCATTGTTATTAATATTCAGTACCTCTACTTCTTTAAAACTGGTGAAACTGAACAATTCTTGCTGCCAGACATTTTTTCTACTCACAAATTAAGCATCCAAAGAAAAAATGCAACCAGTCATCAAAAAATGTAATAAATTATTGGTAGGAAAGAATGAACTTCCATGTTTGGCGCAGTGCAGTGGTTAATTAAACCTGTAAAGCTTATAAATTCTTTAATACTATAGGTATATATTTCACTGAACATACTGCTGTTTATTTATTCATACAGCAGTATGAATGATTCATACTGCAGTTCATACATTCATATGTATGAACATTGCTGTATATGTTCCTTATTAATGAATTTCCCTTTCCAAGTATCTGTTCTCTTCGGTAATTGCATCAGCCATCCTGAATATATTGTGCAAGGTGAACATTTATTTATCTTACTTCTTTTAAAAGTAAGATAAATAAAATACCATTATTAAATAAAATACTAAAATACTAAAATAAAATACTAAAATACCATTATTTTAGTGATCAACTTAGTTTTGCAGTATTTTACTTACTATGCAAACATAACCCGCTGCCACGGAGTCTCCGTGTGAGCTGAGAAAGCCTCCCGGGCCTCTTGTTTACTATGTGCTGTTCTAACTGGCTCCTGGCCAACTGTTACTTCAATAAACTGTCCACCAAGCTGTAGAAAATAAAAAGAAACAATAAGACAATACTCTAGTAAATGCACATGCTCAGAAAGGTAATTAATTTGAAATATCTTTGGAAATATCAGCATTATGATATGCAAGACATTACTGTAATTCTGACATAGATTAATGTACAACTGCTCCGAGTAGATCACTTGAACCATAAACCCAGAACCTCTGCCAAAAGGGTGTGGGCACTTTTGGCAGAGGTTAATTAATATAAATATAATGCCAAAACTCTTAATTTAGATTTTTGGTATTAATAGCAGCCCTGCTGCTATTAATGCCACAAGCATCTTTGACACCTAGATGTTGAGTTGCCAAAGTTGAGCACTGTACAGAGAGATGACTAGGCACTGAAACTTAGTTATACAGTATACCGATTGGTGGGTTCTGTTTCAATAAAAAAAAAACAGCGCCGAATGTAATGAACTGCCATTTTTTGGACAAGCCCCGGAGGCTCCCTGGAGCAATTGGGCTAATATTCTATTGCCTTCAAGACAATAATATGCCAAACATAGGTACAGTAATTGGTACAGTACCTATAATTTATACCAAGTACCATGTTTTCTATACTTTATATAGATAACTTCGTACAGTACTTACCAAGTTCCTAGTAGTGCTGAGAGCTTCACTATTTCCTAATGCGCGAAGGCGTCCATCATTTTCGTAAGCTGTCACATGTCCACTTGCAGGTGGTGGAAGGAGGTGCTCTAAGTTTATCATGCTGCTGAATGGTAAAAACAAAAAATACAGTACAGTATTATTATCCAAGCCTAACAGCAGTCCAAATAAACCTAAAGTAGCACAGTATTTTATTTTTATTTTAGAATAGGTCACTACAAAGATAAAGTTGTCCTCTGAACAGTGCATAACTTTAAAAACATAAACATCAGTCTAAAACTAAAACATAAACTAAATTTTAATTTCCAGTCAGTTCTTAAACAATTGGATATCAAATGTATCATGGAAAACATATGATGGCTAGTACATTCCACAATATGGCTGTGGAATGGAAAAAAAAAGAAATAATATTATATTTAATCCTTGGATTAAGCCTAATGATACACAGTAACTGTGAGAACAAGCTGCAGCAAAAATATTACTGTACTGTATATCAGTACACAGTATTTCACCTTGGTAATTCACCTGCTGTTTGTGAGTAAATTAAGTCACCAGCTGAAACATTGGCTTATTCCAGAGAAATTAATTATTTTAAAGGTAGCTCTGGCTAGCTTCAAAATTTAATGAGAAGGTATGCAATCAGTTTGAGGAATATATCTGGATAAAAACTACCGGTAAGTGCTGATGTTGGTTGTCAAACCATTAACAAAAAATCTTGGTAAAAAACAAAATATATCAATAGTTGGGATACGTAGTTGAAACTGTGGATCCAACCCGTCCTCAGGCTATGTTCATTCCATCCAGCAGTCAACCCCAAAGATGCATTCCTAAGATTTTTTTTTTTAACACACTGTTCGTTCAAAATAAGAATTTTCTCAAAAATAAATTAATATTATTATATATTAGCATATTGTGCATTAGTTAGGTTAGGTGTTTAGATTCTGTTAGAGATTATTTGTATTTGTTGTATGTGGGTGAAGCATTTACGGCGTTGTGTGTGGTTTGAACAAAAGTCGTCAGCAAAGCACTGTTCGAGAGGTGTTTAACGCAGTCCATCCTCATGAACAAAGGGAACTATTGGGGGGAAAGTGTCAAGCCGTTACGACTATAAAGCACTGGGAACGAATCAGGATAAGGATGAAGGATGAGATGGGGACCAACTTGCTGCCTAGTGAATGCTTTTGAAACAGTCCAGCGACAAAATTACATGTAATATATTCACATTAATTTAGTTATTTAAGAATCACTTAGATTTCCATGGTTTTGATTTGGTGCCTGATTTACTTTATTCTACTTGCATTTGTACAGAATTCCTGGGATTTCCATACTATTCTACTTCGTGGTATTCCTTCCCGGCAGCGTTATGCAAGTTTCTTGTCCTATGCCAATATTTGAAACATTGATGAAATTGACTAGTTGGCCCAGTTAGAACTAATTCCTAAACTCTTTAATTATATATGTGACTTACGTGAAAATTTTATCTATCTTCTATATTTAGTTAAAATATTGAGGAAATGTTCAAAATTCCTGCTGCCTGCCGTATTTACGTCGCTTAGTTCAATAAGAACAAAGTTCGGAAGAAAACAACGTAATATTTCAGGGTAGACAATGTTCAATGTTAAATGGGATTCTTGTACTGTTATATGTCTATTTGTACTCACTGAATTTGTGCGCCCCTTGAGGGACTTGAAGTAGAGGGGGGTAGAAATAGCCTAAGCTACTCTATCCCTTTGAGATGTATTTATTGCTTATCTCAATAAACATACTTGAACTTGAACTTGACAATGTTCGTCTCGTTCTCTGCCAATCTCTCTAAGGATAAGGACAAGGGTCAGGATAAGGATTTGGGATGGGAGGTGGTGGGGGGGGGGATTGGTGGGTAGGAGATTTCATGGGTTTATATGGGTTAAAGTTTATTTCATGGGATAAAGACCTGTATAGTGATTCTTGAAGATCACTATGTAAAAAAAAAATATATATATATATAGACAGGGGTTTATTTGTTTATTTGTTTTTTAATTAATTTATTTATTTATACATTTGAAGATACATTTATAGTTGTTATTACAGGTTTTTGTGATTATTTAGTACACTCTCACAAAGCTACTGTATATATATTGAGGGGTCCTGGTATTACAGTCGGGTCCTGTACAGACTTGAGATCTGGGAAGGTGGTACTGTATATGACTTCTTGGTTTGTAGGGTAAGAAAGGTGGTAATGCAGTGATGTACACTCCTTCCATGCATGAAGCTATATATCTGGGGGATAGCATGGTTCCTGTTATATGGAGGAGACGGTATAAGACTTTTGAATGGTTTGCAAAGGCAATTAGTAAGGAAAATTGGGTGTAAACTATTCTGGTTTGGGAAATGTAATCATTATACTGCTGGTCCAAGAGATAGGAAGTTCCCCTAGTAATACAGCTCATATTATACAGTTCAAGAAGGGGATTTCCTGGTGCTAAAGGAAGCAAACGCGATATCATAAGTGATACCCTCCTCACTGGGGGATGTAGCTTTACATTTGTTCAGAGCAGAGTGTCTCAGACTCGGTAAATAGCACGTTGCATTCATCTTCCTTGTGGAACACGAAATCAAAGTAGGAGTGTGCATCATTGCATTATCACCTTTCTAACCTTGCACACTGAAAAGTCATAACCCACCTTCCTAGCTAGATCTCAAGTCTGCGTGTGCATATGTATATACACAAACTACTCTATAAAAATATAGAAAAATCATTAACTTGGTAATGGTTATTTGGAAACAATAGCTCTTGTATATATAAATAAATAAAAAACTTTCTCAATTGCCGCAACCAGCGTTTAATCTTGACTGCAGTGTCTGGGGAAAAGATTGTTTAGGGCAGCTAGTTGGTTGCACAATCATCGACTATACTCGTTTGCTCTGTGTACAGGATGAGGGTGTGACACTTGGCCAGTCTTATCGGCTTGATTATTTTAATATCCTTTCATGCCTGACTGACGGGGAAAGGGTGAGAGTTGAGACACACAAAGAGCAGTTTACCAAATGATGTTACATAGGCTTTCAATGCGAATTGACATTAAATAAACTGTTGGAATTCAAACAATAAATCATAGCCAGCTATGGAGAAAATGTATCCATCATCTGTAATTTTTCTGTCAAATGTGCTATTGAATATTATATTGCAATTAGTGGGCGAGATTAATTGACTTATAAGTAGAGTACATATATTTTCCAGGACACGTGTTGAATGCTCAGTCGAGAAGGAACAGTGGATGGTGGATGCACCCCCCCACCCATCCCCGTTTCACTGGGGATGGGTGGGGGGGTGCAGCGCCCGTCCCCAAGTGTTCCGCTGTCCGCAGCTACTACTTTGACTTTACAGACATTCTACTAGTAAGCCCTACCTTGTCAGGTAATTCCTTCCTTGGCGGCTCGGCCTCTGGCCTGGGGTTATTTTCTTCTCCAAATACATATCAGGCTTCCCCAGTCACTATGTTTTCTGCCGCCTGATTATTCTCCAGCTAGGGTTTCCCTTATGTTATGTTGTTCACTTTGGTGTCCTGTTATACTTAGTATTAGATTTGTTACATTCGCCTCACTGCTAATTCTAGACATTAGGACATTAGGTTTCTGCAGAGTTTGTTACTAGGCTATAAGATTACGTTTTACTACGGGTGTACAATTTAAGATGTTTCGTGTACTTCGCGTTAGCCACGGCTATGTTATACATTTGTTAAGTCCTATTTAAAAGCCTGTTTTACTTCTGCAGAATTATTTATCATGTCAATAAAATTACGCCCCCAAGGCTTGGTGTCTTCCTTCCCCTGATCAGAAAACAATAAATCATAGCCAGCTATGGAGAAAATGTATCCATCATCTGTAATTTTTCTGTCAAATGTGCTATTGAATATTATATTGCAATTAGTGGGCGAGATTAATTGACTTATAAGTAGAGTACATATATTTTCCAGGACACGTGTTGAATGCTCAGTCGAGAAGGAACAGTGGATGTGGGAAGATGTTCCAAGAGCTGCAGGTCAGTCTAGATATTTTTATATTTTGTTTATATCAATTTTCAAGTAGCAAACTGATTTATTTAATTTAAATAAGCTAGCGCATTTGTTACAGTATCACGAGGTATATTTATTGTTAGCAACCCAGTTAATGTAGGTAGTTAAATACACGAATGGTACGTGTTGGACGCTGAATTAACGTGTGGAACTAGAGATCATTTCATTACTTGTTAATATATATCACACAAACTACTGTATGTACATACAGTACAGGATAATCATTAACCTAGTATTAGGTTAATGGAACTGGATGGATGTCTGCTGCTAGTATTGGCTATATGGAAACATTGTGCTACTCCTTCTAAAACATTGTTGACTAACATACTTCACTAACCCAGGGAACATTGTAGGCCTACATTACTTACCCCAGGGAACATTGTAGAAATACGTTAGACCACTTACCCCAGAGACCCCAGGGAACATTGTAGGCCTACATTAGACTACTTACCCCAGGGAACATTGTAGGCCTACATTAGACTACTTACCCCAGGGAACATTGTAGGCCTACATTAGACTACTTCCCCTAGGGAACATTGTAGGCCTACATTAACTACTTACCCCAGGGAACATTGTAGGCTTACATTGGACTACTTAGGCAGATGATGAGCCACAATAAAGTGGCTGAAATATGTGGTACGTGTTGATTAGAAACATTGTCGTTCCTTCATTTTCTAGTGTGTGGTCTGGTCAACATTAGGCTACTTACCCCAGGGAACATTGTAGGCCTACATTAAACTATAAGTCCTTTGAACATTCTAGGGTGTAAATTAGACAGCTGACAAAGAGAACATTATAGGCCTACATTTAAACTAATTCTTATTAAAACATTATATTTTCAATGTGTTGAAGTTGCATTTAGTTGTCACTTATCTAAATGATAAGGGTTTATGTATTAAAGAGTAAGTTCAAGTAAGACGAGCATTTTTTGTGTAAAGGCAAAATTCATAAGCCTTGCTAAGTGTTACTGGGCACAATACCAAATTTTCTGAATACTTTAGTTCATTAGATAATGTTTTCTATTGCTAATGTTCATCTGCAATCAGCTAATGGACAGTTTTGTTTAGATAGATTAAATTAGCCAAAATTTTCAGCGAACAGAATGTTCATCTGGTACTCTGCAAGTGACATCCCGAGGGAGTGCCATTTACAGGCTGTATCGAAGTGTGTTTGAGTCACTTTTCCCAGATTGCATTCAAAGATTACGTTATTCAATATCCAAATTTGTGCGGTGAGGTTAAGCACTGTCATGTGTTGTCAGTATCTGGATGGATACAGTGTGAACATCCTCATCTCGATTGTTGAGATGAGGAGCCCATCTTCATCCTAGGGGCCTGACAGTTGAGTGGACTGCGCTCTGTATTCATAGTCCTAAGGTTCTGGGTTCGATCCCCGGCGGAGGCAGAAACAAATGGGGTAGTTTCTTTCACCCTGATGCACTGTTCACCTAGCAGTAAATAGGTACCTGGGAGTTAGACAGCTGCTTCTTGGGGATGTGTAACAAAAAGGAGGCCTGGTCGAGGACCGGGCCACGGGAATGCTAAGCCCCGAAATCATCTCAAGGTAACCCCCCTTTGATAGGGGTCCCAACAAAAGTATACCAGTTGTCCATTTAGACTATAAAAATGTTATACATCTTTATATCATACACATACAGCATATTGTATAGACAAAAAAAAAATCTTTAAACAAATGACAAAAATGAAAATGTAATTAAAATGTTTTGAGTGCTGCCATGTACAACACTGGTTAAATACCAATAGGTATTTTGTTTAATAATTGTGAATGTCATGTTATTGACATTTGAATGATTATTTTATTACTTGATAACGTGATATCAGTAAAATTTTACCAAAGTCGGTGCCGAATAATAATTAGACTCTTGGTTAGATAAGGTTGCTAAGTGTTGAGCTGAATGTAGTTATCAATGCTGAAGATTTTTTTTTGTATATACTGTACTGTATATACATATACTAGTATATGTAGATGTATATATTGTATATTTATATTTTTCCAGATAAACATGAATACATCATTCAATCTGTTTTTCTGGACCCACCTTCATTACACCTCAGATGAAAATGCTTTGGTTATTCTTGATGAGCTCTACAAGAATTATACAAAGTTTTGCTCTGATCATCAGTTGCCTCTTGCAAGCAAATCATCCATGGGAAAATCCCTCTGTCGTTTGGGATTTAAGGACCGTAAGAGGATTCAGGGATCCCATGGAAAAGGTAAAATTTCTGCCTGCCTAGGTTTGGCTTGGGCTGCGAGTGATGTAAATCCTAACTACCACCTCTTGACCCATAACATGCCAAAAAGAAAACTAACATCAAGAACCTCAGAATGGAAGCATAAACCAAAATGGGAATCAAGAACCCCAGAAACTGAAAGGTGCATCCCTAAACCAACTCCTAGCATTGCAGAATGGGGAACAATTATACCAAAACAGGAACCTAGAACCCCCCCCAAAAAAATTCCCAAGCCAAATCTAAAGATCCCAGAATGGAAACCAATTATAAAAAAACAGGCACGAAAATCCCCCAAATGGGAAAGTACCTCTGAACCAAAACAAAATACTTCAAAACAGGTGTGCGTTCCAAAACGACATACAAAGCCCATTAAACTGAAAAAGACAACAACCCTTGCAGCAAAATCAAGATCTTCAAAACAAAATCAGTGTAAAAACAAATTTAAGCTGAAGATGAAATTTAGAAAACCAAAGACACCAAGACAGACACTACAAGAGAATGCGTATAGAAGGCAATTACAAGTGAACCTCGGCCAAAGCTCAAAGAGGTACATATTTTGTCCTTTCACAAGCAAGAATGAGGCAGCAACAATTGTATCTTCTCTAGGGCTCAGCATTACAGCTCATGTGCTTCCAGAAGAAGGAGCTTTCTTTGTTAGGGAGTAAATCATTATATCATCACTTCTTACCTACATGCAACAGACAGACAACATTTTATTGATTTATAAAATTATTTCATCTTGCATAAACGCTAACGAGATATTTAAATTTTACTACTGAAGAGGATTAACTTATTTTAAAGGAATTTAATATTATTTTGTTCATTCTTTGGTATAATTATTGCTGTGCTGTATATTTTATTGTAGTCAAGTGATTACCTTTAATGGAATTATTATACATTAATTTCTCTATATTAATATTACAAATTAATGTTTTACAGATTACAGTAATAAATTTTTTCATAGGCATAGTAGCCTTGTAATGCATATCCAGGATCTTCCTTAAGCCTAAATTTCATTGATATTACTACATACAGGATAATCATTATAAATTGAATGTACATTTGTGTACATTCATAATCATCAATATAGCATCTTCCTTCTAGCTGACCATGCCATCCTTCTCAGGTAGACAAATTATCAGATTAATTTATTATAGTGCATTTTTTTTAAATATGAATAAACCTAGCATCACTGATTTCTTGAGAATTGTCACACTGCATACAATACACACATTTACTCCCTCCTTAACAAGGTGCTTCCACCCAGCCTTGTCCTTAACAATCTAACCCAAGTTGTTCACACTTCCCACTCACCATGTCCTGGCCTTATTTCCAACCCTCAAATTCACTTGTTATACTAATAAAGCTGAGTCACTAAATTGTTTACCTAACATTGGATTTACAGGGAATAAGAGGAAAAATTTACTACAGTCATCTTGAAAATCTCGTCTGTAGGGCATAATCGAGTGGAGCAAGACGATGTAGGCAATAATGAACAGGTTTTATTTGAATCAGACAAGCATATAAGGGTTAATTAAACAATCAATAAGATGGAACATCTTAATATTTTCTATACAAAACATTCATGTCAAGACATAAATATTATCATATTTTAAAAATGTTATACCCCTGTATATTCAGAATTTTCACATGCAGTGTATTGTTCAAAATACACAATTTACAACTGTATATTATTGCATATAGCTATCCAAAGCTATTTACCTCACTATTCCGATGCGATGCAGAAAGTACATTATATAATAAAATAAATTTTTCATGTATTAATACCTTTTAAATCCCCCACCACCACCCCTACCAAATCCTCCACCTCCCCCTCTGCCAAATCCTCCTCCTCCACCGCCTCTGCCAAATCCTCCTCCACCGCCTCTGCCAAATCCTCCTCCTCCACCTCTGCCAAATCCTCCTCCACCACCACGGCTGAAACCACCACCTGTATTAAAATAAAAGTGATGGTTAAATTCCTGTATGATTTGATTATGAGGACGATAAAAAATGTATCACATAGCCAGCACATTTCAGTATACAAACAGAATGCTGTAAGGAGCACTGCCTATTAGCTATTGTACCCAGTGCATATATATATTTCCAGAGGCATTTCCTTACATTCTTCTGGCTCATCCATGTTCTCAACTTATGTTGTACTATAGACAACAGAGGTGGATCATTAGAAATTAGGAATTCCCAGAAAAATGACAAGATTGCCCATCTAGTGTTAAAATTCGTATAAAAAAAGGTAAAAGACCCTAAACAATAAACATTTAAACCTTGTAAAATACTGTACTGGAAAAATAATTAGGTGTATGGTATATCGGGAGAAAATTTGAACCATACTAAGTCCGAGAACTTGTAAGGATTGCAAATCTGACAAGTCTGGCTTTTGGTGACAAGGTCACGAAGATTCTCTAAAAAATAAAAGGTGTTTATTTAATTACATTGACAAAATACTTTTGACACAGTTCCCCTCCCCCCCCAAAGATCAATCAGTCAAGGTGGAGGAAATGGCAAGTGGTGTTAATACAGTTTAATATCTGGACCCTTAATGTACCTGATATATATAAATAACTTGGAGGAAGCAGAATCATACATGATAAGGTTTACAAATGATGGGAATGGGCTAAAAAAATATTACAAAACTACAGGAGGGCCTAGATAGCCTATAGGAATGGGCAAACAAATGAAGTTTTAATACCCCAAAATTTTAATTATTTTTATAAGGTTTGGAAGAGGAGTGTCCTTCAAGTTTACAAGAGAGGCAAGCTGTAGAAAAAAAAACAATTAAAGGACCTGGAAGTGGCAGTAACACAAGTCTAAACAGAATAACAACAGCTGATGCAAAACTAGAAAGAATAAGGATGTTTTAAGAAACCTAAAGGATTTTTTGTTTAAATAATACACAAAGTGAAGCCAGTCCAAGTATGGAACCCATACCTGATAAAACACAATGAAATTGAGGTTCTAAAATTTGCTAAACGTGCCAGATAAGAGCAATGAGCTATGTGGACAGGATAACTATATCTAACCACAATGGAAGAATAGATAGGTGCTGTGATATAACACACAAGATCTCAAGGGGAATAAATAAGGTTAAAAAGACCTTCTGGTGACAGGCAAAAGAATGGTTTCACTGTTGGAAGCTGGAGACAGATGAACCATAAAAATACATAGAAATATTTGTAGGTAGCGAGTGGTAAACAAAGGGAATGAGCTTTGAATGACAGCAATGTTAAAGTAACCACCATTCACAGCTTCAAGAACAATTATGACTACTGTAATTTCAGAAGGTGTACATGTGACTAAGCAAAATAGCTAAGAGGTGGTGATGTAGAGCTGGATCTCACTACCCATAGATAACTAATTTGAGTAACACATCATCCAATACAGTGGCACCTCAATTAACGAATTTAATCTGTTCCGGTACTGAGCTAAGGCATCTCAAAATATTGAACAGAAAACCTAGAAGTAGTACAGTAGAATGACATATATAAATATACTGTACTTTATATAAAGGGACACTCGGCCAGAAGAAGAGAATATGTACTATCCGGGGAAGCCTTGTGGGGCTCCCACATATGCTTACTTATTGTCATCTACCACCACCTATATCTTTTTAATTTATTTCAAAATAAATAAACATATAAACATTATATATATATTATAAATATAAATAAAATAATACGGGGGGAGGAGAGGAAAAGAATAAAGTGTTCAGTGAGAATCTACAAGGTCTTCTCTGAATACTCTTTATTTTCTTCGAGGATATGGGTCCCTATAATTGCACCAGAGGTGGTACCCCCTAAAATAAATAAATAATATATATATATGTATGTTAGTTAGCAAGCAATGCTTACTGAGTGACACTTATAAAGTTTCATTGTGTTACAATTTAAATTCAGCGTAATGAGTGCACGATTCATGAGACTACAGGCATGAAAGTGAAAATCCCAAGCCCCAAAACACATCAAATGCTTTCAGCAGGAACACCTTGCCCTGTATACATACCTCGGCCTCCTCCACGTCCTCCTCGACCACCACCACCTCTACCTCCCCTACCACGTCCTCCTCCTCTGCTTGATTTATTACCAGGCAAAAATATGTAGAGGGGCAGTAATTTTGTAGAATCTATATATATCTGGAAAAATAGATATTATTATTTGACCTGACAATACATTAAATACAAAAACTAAAAAAAAATGCTTTCCTCTGTTCCATAACCTTTACTGTAATAGGTATTCACTCTATTATATAACTGAGCTCAGCGATCAGTATTTTCAGCTCGTAAGTCACCATATGGTCTCTATAGTCATTATTCAGTCCCACTCATAAAATTAATATTGAGTTTAGGCTTAACTGAGCTCTTTTTTTATTTGTGCATTTTTTTTTGTTTTGTTTTTAAAGAATAATGAGTTGAGATATATAAGGATCAGAGCCTTAGCAGGATAATGTCAATGAACAAATCCACAAGGGCCGTGATGAGGGTTTGAACCTACGTCAGGGAAAATCCCAGAGGTGCTTTAGTCGACTGCGCCACGACATGGTCAAAAGAATTGCAACTGTCCTCACACAGATCCTGCAGCCTTTCCGAGACACAAACCTGGGTTTTACACAATTCCCCCATGCACCCAAGCTCTATTTCTTCAATTCTTGACTCAATTTGAAGATTCTTCAAACCCAAGCTCAAGAAGGCCATTCATAAGTCCTGGGCAAACAAATCACCTAACACACAAGAAACTTAGCTCATTCAATTACCCCAATGTCTCCAAACCATGAAAAGGCAGCCACCCAATCAAGTATAAAAAAGTAAATATAATACATTATTTTCTATAAATTTCCTTATGTATTGTTTGTTGTGCAGGAGGGGTGAGTGCAGGACAGTGCATACAGTTGAAGAGTACTGTATTCTTCAATCATAGCCCCATGGTGGACCACCAACTCGCCTACAAAAAAAAGTGGCTAGTCATCAAGCCCTAACAAGAAGCAAAACCAGCCGTAAACCAATTGCAAATGTAAGATGCAGTTATCGAACTTTAGTGATTCCCTGAGAAAGTAAGATCATACCTCCATCTTTGAGGGACAGGGATGGTCCTTACTGACAACCTTTTATGGCCACACAGAACAGAGTTCAACACTTAACATCCACCTTGTCCTAAGGTATGGGCATGAAATAAAACAAAACTGTCATCTCTTATACTGTATACAACATTAATAAAAGGGGACAAAGACTGAGCAGACAAGCAGTCTGAGAACAATAATACATCATGAACGCGAACAAAAACTGTATATCAGACAAAATCTAAACCACCTATTCCATCTATAATACTATCTAATAAACTAATACTATCTAAACTAAAGAGCAAATTATTTTCTTAGATAATATTTATAGATAATATCCATAGAGAGAGAAAAAAAACAAAAAAAGTTACCTTTGAATTTTCCTTAAATGATGAAGCTTTGATGTTCTCGCCAAGCTTAACAGATACAAACTTGTCATAAGGCGTCCCAAATATTTCATCTACCTTCCCAACCTAAAACATACAAATGCAGTACATAATTTAGAAACATTTCATTCACATGGAGAAACTGAAACAAAAGTGATAACATTATTTATTATTTTAATTTTAAATAAGCTTTTAAATTTCTTTTTAAAATACCCTAAAAAATGTTTGCCATATATAGAGATGAGCCATTAACTATTCTTTGGATTCTTAAACCCAAGAGGCATACAGCATATAAAAATAAGCGATTGTACAATGTCATAAATGTTGACAAAAAGATGTAAACACTGGAAGTCAACTGACCAAAGGAAAATATGAACTCGCCAATAAATGATGTTTTACCTCAGAATGTACCAGAGGCATAAAAAAAGTAACACGCTTTAACTTGTTTTAGCTAAAACTTATAGCGAAGCAATTGGAATGCTGTCCACAGAGAATCTAAGACCCAGTTCATATCCTCTATGAACAGGAGACCCAAAAAGGAAACGTACAGTATCAACCAGAGCGGCCAAGTGAGTTCCTGGAAATGGCGAAGTCTGAAAAAACATTCCATGAAAAAGTGTGAACAGGCAGCATCTTGGTGGTTAAGAAGCCAAGATCAAAGCTGCAAAAAAAAAATCTCTAGGACAGATAACTTTGACTGGCGATGGGCCAAAAATAAATCCCTGACAGACAAAAACCAAATGACATGAGCAAGTCGGGACCAATCCTTGAAATTAATTGTGCCTAAAGTTGGAGGCTTAAAGGGAAATTGAACTTGTAGTGACCAAGCCCAAACATACCAGAATTGGGTACATATACAGGGAGGGCTATGTTCAGAATAACTCGAGTTTTCCCAGAACAAAAAAAACGCCGGATAACAAATGTTAAAACATTGTGCCATGTACCCAGAGAAAATAATGAGTTTCATGCCAATCTGCTAGCCAGGAAATAGGAATATCCAGTACAGTAATACCAAAACCAGGAAACGGCAGAGGACTCAAACTCAAACATAGCATTGTCCACCTAAGACACACGGACCCTACCTCACAACGGGAACAATAACAAATGCTGTCATGTCTGACCGAAAGGCAACAGGCAGAATTGAAGATACAATACCTGTATAGAATGGACACATCCACTCCCTGCAACTTTAAAATTTAAGACTACAATAATACTAATTTATTCACACTATGTTATGATTCTAAACATATACATATTCATTTAAATATCATTCCAACAAGATGCATATAAAATACTATTGAATCTATTCTAAAACTTCCCAAGGTATCATTTGCCATAGATAGTATTGGGTATACAGTATTTCCCTTGCAACATGGCCTGCATGTAGAAATTTTGGTGCAGTAATGCAAATTTGCTGTCATATTGCTCATGGCTATTAGGGGGCTACAATTGGCCCAATCTTTTGACAATTACTTATTCAATGAGCTACAATAACAAATAACAGTAAGGACATACCTTGTGATACCATACACGTAACCCATCTTGAGGTTATCTTGAGATGATTTCGGGGCTTTAGTGTTCCCGCGGCCCGGTCCTCGACCAGGCCTCCACCCCCAGGAAGCGCCCGTGACAGCTGACTAACACCCAGGTACCTATTTACTGCTAGGTAACAGGGGCATTCAGGGTGAAAGAAAACTTTGCCCATTTGTTTCTGCCTCGTGCAGGAATCGAACCCGCGCCACAGAATTACGAGTCCTGCGCGCTATCCACCAGGCTACGAGGCCCCATAGATAAAAACATTTTCCAGACATTGCAATTGACACTTCAATGTTGTTTTTTGTACAAAACCTACACCATCTCTAAAGGCACTATCAAGCTACAAACAAGTAATTCTCACCTGTTCTTGATTTTCTAGATATATTGGTGCATTGAAGTATGGAACATCTTTATGGGTTACTTTACACACAAGGTCCTCTTGAGCGGTATGCATAAAGTAACCAAATTCCAACACCTGAAAATATTTTAATAAAATACTTAAATGAACTTGTAAAAATAGTAATAAATATAAACACAAAACAAAAGAGAGAGAACAAAATTTGTGCATGTATGTAAAACTATAAAATCAACAATAAAATACAGTAATTATGCTAAATTATTTAACTAAAATAAAGTTTTCAAGGTTGATATTTGTTAATAAACTTACTTCCCCAGAAGGTCCATTATCAAAGCCACGCCCACCTCCAAAGCCACCGCCGCCACCACCACCACGAAAACCTACAACATTAATTGTTTGTGTAATTTGAATAACTTTAGGTAAAAAATAAAAGTAAACAAAATGGAAGCACTTACCCAGAGAACAGGAGGAAATTCCCTTGCTTTCCCCTCACCATTCCTTATCTAGTCAACACACATTTTTATGTTATCACTTACCCATGTGCAGACTCTCAACATTCAAGTACAAAATGTTGAAAATGTGTGTTGTACTGTATGTATTATAACAGGATGATTGATGAATAAGCAAAACAAGCTTTGTTTTGTTTTGCTTATTTTTTTTTGCTTGTTTTGTTTTGCCCAGACCTCCCAAAAGTATGGGAGGTTTGGGGCTCACCCTTCCCCCTCCCGGGGAGGGGGGAGCTGTACAGACAGAGACGCAGCAGCTGTGGTGACTTCATGCTTGTTTGCTTGTTTTCTGATTGGGGAGTTCTGCCTGCTCATTCGGCTTTAGGTTTGCAATTTTTAACCAGATGTAGTTTGTGTTGCGATTCCTTCCTTTCTGGGTGCCTGACCTGGTAGATGGCAGACATAGACTGCTTCCAACTACGCGGTGGTGTCTATAGGCCATTGCTCCTCATGCCTCTCTGAGGGGGCCAGGTTCTGGCTCGTGGTTCCTGGTAGACTAAGAACTCCATCGATTGACTGTTGTTACGGTCTAATATATATACATCAGCCCGGTATAGGTCCGGGGAGCCGAAACGTCTCTCCACAGAATATATATTAAGACCCCTGAACATAATTTGCAGTTAACATTTGAACCTATGCAGTCTTGCATGGCACTATATAACTGTCACAATTTGTATGTTAATGAGATGAATGATGCCTCATTTCTGTCGTCAACGTATACTCT
>NC_091193.1:19620721-19785721 GCF_040958095.1 Procambarus clarkii
TATATATATATATATATATATATATATATATATATATATATATATATATATATATATATATATATATATATATATATATATATATATATATATATATATATATATATATATATATATATATATATATATATATATATATATATATATATATATATATATATATATATATATATATATATATATATATATATATATATATATATATATATATATATATATATATATATATATATATATATATATATATATATATATATATATATATATATATATATATATATATATATATATATATATATATATATATATATATATATATATATATATATATATATATATATATATATATATATATATATATATATATATATATATATATATATATATATATATATATATATATATATATATATATATATATATATATATATATATATATATATATATATATATATATATATATATATATATATATATATATATATATATATATATATATATATATATATATATATATATATATATATATATATATATATATATATATATATATATATATATATATATATATATATATATATATATATATATATATATATATATATATATGTCGTACCTAGTAGCCAGAACTCACTTCTCAGCCTACTATGCATGGCCCAATTTGCCTAATAAGCCAAGTTTTCCTGAATTAATATATTTTCACTAAATTTTTTCTTATGAAATGATAAAGCTACCCATTTCATTATGTATGAGGTCAATTTTTTTTCATTGGAGTTAAAATTAACGTAGATATATGACCGAACCTAACCAACCCTACCTAACCTAACCTAACCTATCTTTATTGGTTAGGTTAGGTTAGGTTGCCGAAAAAGTTAGGTTAGGTTAGGTTAGGTAGGTTAGGTAGTCGAAAAATAATTAATTCATGAATACTTGGCTTATTAGGCAAATCGGGCCTTGCATAATAGGCAGAGAAGTGCGTTCTGGCTATTAGGTACGACATATATATATATATATATATATATATATATTAGTAAATCTAAAAATTAAAAGCAACTGATCCTGTTCTTTAAAGTCTAACAGTATTATACTATGTACTGTAACATACACAACATGTATAGAGAAAAATGTTATTGTACAGAACTTTTAAAGATGAATATTACAGTAGCATCAGCAGTTACAGTTATTGGCACTAACAAATATTATGCATTTACATGGCAGTGTATGAACTTACCACCACCACCACCTCCTCGACCTCTGCCAAACCCACCACCACCGCCTCTGCCCCCACCACCTCTTCCAAAACCTCCACCTCCACGTCCACCCCTTCCGAACATCTTTAGGTTGCCTAACATGTGGAAGAGAAATCAGAATTAAGACAATAAAATATACGCTAGCTACACATGGAAAACATTATTACACCTTTGATAAAGTCTAGTACTGTACTAGTTAAATTAATATATTTAACTGATAGTGTCTGAAATTGGTGAAAATTGCCAATCATAAGGATTTAATCACCAATTACTGTATCTTAAAATTATTCTACTGTATATTGTATGATTCAGATTTAAAAAATATGCAAAAAAGTTTACAACTTGTAGAAGTGACAAAATGTAAAAAAAAAATTATCCGATTGGAAAAATTAAACATCGACTACTTTAATAGGATTTAATGGGATTTTGTTTAAATAAGACATAAAAGTAGATAACGAACAAAAATTCTGTGCAGCCGAGGATTCCTTTACTTTGAAGTGTAACAGGTTCCTGAGCAAAACAAGGCATTTTTAATCCATAATGGATGTTTTTACAGTAAAGTTTACATTAAAATTTTTAATGCTTGTGGATGGGAAAGGGATGATTAATGCTTGTGGATGGTAAAGTCAGTGATCAGTGAAGGGTCCTACCATTTTTCTACAAGTTTTTCCAGATATATTTTAAACTGTAGCTCTGTCCTAGCTTCAACAGTGCTAAGATGCCCCATAAGTTTATTATTTATGTAGTCTTATCTGCATTTTAGTATGTAAACAGATTTAGTTCCAAGATGATTTTTTATCAGTGCTTAACATTTTAGTAAGACAATGAATTTAAATGTATCATACATTTAATTTAGACTTGAAGCCTACTGCTGGGACCAGGTGATTATACAGTGAAGAGCTTGGTTCGGTATATATCAGCTGAATATTGATATATAATAGGAATACAATATTGATATTATATAATAGTAATACAATATTGATATTATATAAGAATATAATATTGATATTATATAACAGGAATATGAAAATATCCATAGGAGCCGTGATGAGGATTCAAACCTATGAACTCGGTATTCACAGATGAATACCTGCCCAAAACACTACCCGTACTGGTGGCTGTACAAGAATGTAACAACTCTTGTATATATCAAAAAGAAAAAAAAGATGCACGCTCTAAACGACTATGCCACAACATGGTCAAAAGAAGTGCAACCTAGCGTACTTCACCCACTAGGAGTCCTGAGGCTTCCACTGAAGCCAAACCGGGGTTTCACACAATTCCCTTAAGCACTCTAGCTCTGTCGTCTAGTAATTCAAACTCTGATGCCCCTCTTTCATTACACAGGTAACTGGAACTTTGGCAACTTATTGATTTATTTATTTATATACAAGAAGGTACATTGGGTTTGTGAGAATACATAGCATAGTACAGTAATTACACTCTTGTAAAGCCAATAGTACGCGCAGCGTTTCGGGCAGGTCAACTCTTATTTAATTGCATCCTGGGCAAGGTCAATAGTTCCACTTTGGGAGAACTTTAATACACGCCTGAAGTTTGTCATATATATTTATGTATTCATATACGTTATTGCATTATACTTACTGTGGTAGCAAGGAAAGCCTCGGAGACCAGAAGACGGACGCCGCCTACACCACCACCACCACCTTGTTTACTGTCTGCTCCCACGTGTGGCTGAACACATCTGGTGCAGATAAATTATCCTATATTTAAAATATTTATGTAGTTATTAGATACAGACTTCTAGCATTTGAAAATTATATAATGTACAAAATTGTATAATGCATTAAATAACATCGTTATTATTTGTTCTCATATTAGCAGATGTCGCCAATGGGGCAGTTGTAAGTTTGGTTCATTTCAAAATCAAAATGTTTATTCAGGTAAAAGTACATACACAGAAGATGAGTTACAAACATATTATTGGATTTATAGATAGAGCTAGTACATACAATACCTAAAGCCACTAATATACACAATGTTACGGGCAATATATTTATTACGCACCCCATACCCATCTTGTGGCCGGTAGTGGAAAGGGTTACAGAGGCACATGGGACTCAGGAACTGAACCCCACAATTAATTTAGCTAAGCAAGTTACAATATTGATGAGCTAGTTACAAAATTCAGTATAAGTCGTCACATCAACAAAGGGCTCGAGATCGACCACAAGTACAGTTTCTAAATTATTAAGCAACTGACAGATGTTGAGAGCTATAATAATACTATGTAATATGTTTGTCATGCAACCCCCCCCCCATCCAGTGGGCAGCGGTGGATAGGTTACAGTCACTTGGTTACTACCTACAGTTTGCAAACTGGGGATATTTGGTTAAAGTTTCTGGTAGCAGATCATTTTGAATGAAATATTTACACATATCTGGAACATTTGTTATAGAATTGTCTCTGAATTCACATATCTTTTCGCACTCCATCATAGTGACGGAGGGTGTGCGAATAATTTTGTTGACAGTATACATTTGGTCAGATCTACATCATCAGATAATGAGAATTCCCATAGATACAGTACTTGTAATCGCAGAGTTGATTTGTTCTTGTATTGAGGCTGGTATTACTTGCTTAGTTAAACGAACTAGAGGGTTCAGTTCCTGAACCGATTATGTGCCTCTGTAATCCTTTACACCACCGCCCACGAAATGGGTATGGGGTGCATAATAAAGAAAGAAATTGGATTATAGCTAGTTTTTTATCTATACTATGTAATCTTTCATATAGAATAGGGAAGGAGCACGTTACTGTGTATACCTAAGCTTGTCAATAATAATTACAAAAAGTCTAAGCAGAGCAGTAGTAACATCTAGAAGTCTGCTGATTTTATTGGATGATCCATATGTGTGTATAGCTCCTCTTACATGACAGTATGATGATAGATGGAATTACTGGTGTCGATTTCACTTTGCCTGAGATCTACAAGAAGTTCTTGGTGTGCTATTGCTCTCAGACAGCTTATTGACAATCCAAGGTTATACCAAATTTCTCCTTCAAAGGCAGAATCTTTGGCTAACGCATCAGCTCTATCATGCATTCGGAGGCAAGCATGACGAGTCCACACCCTCCCCATTCCTATACTTCCCCTTCCTCTAATGATTTTGTTGATTTGCTCTTATGTACCATTTCACTAACTTTCCAGTCCCTAACACTTTGTAGACCCCCCCCCTATAGGAGGCCAAATACAGGATACCGAATGGAAGATAAAGTCCTTCATGAAACGGAAAGAGAGAAAGGATCTTGGAAAAAGATCACGCTAAACCTGTCTCTTGAAGCCCACATCTAATGAATATCATCAGCGGCGTATGCAAGGCTGGCAAACATCAGAACTGCCTTCATGAACCTGTGTAGGGAATCCTTCAGAACCTCGTATACCACATATGTAAGACCAATCCTGGAGTATGCGGCCCTAGCATGGAGCCCGTACCTTGTCAAGCACAAGACGAAGCTGGAAAAAGTTCAGAGGTATTTTCATTTTTAAAGACAAATTTTATGTACTCCGTTTCATGCTTACATTCGTTTTTGGGTGAGGTGATAGGATACAAATGATTTTGGGAGAGGTAACAGGAAACAAATTAATGTTTCTGTCTTTTCCCATTGATTTGTTTCCCGTCACCTCATCCGCAATCATTTGTATCCTATCACCTCACCCAAAAACGAATATAACCATGAAACCGAGTACATAACATTTGTCTGAAAATGTGAGAAGTCTCTTACGAAACGCTTCTAGGCGTCAGACCATAAATAAAAATTTGAAAATGAACTTTGGAGAGTTAATTTTTCAATTTCCCTCGACAGTGAAGAAAAACGTAAGAAATATTGAGAAGATTCATGTTAGAATCATTAATCTTACCCTTTCGGTCATATTCACCAACATATGTTTACAAGACTGCTACCAATAAGATATATATATATATATATATATATATATATATATATATATATATATATATATATATATATATATATATATATATACTGTATATATATATATATATATATATATATATATATATATATATATATATATATATATATATATATATATATATACTGTATATTATATATATATATATATATACTGTATATATTATATATATATATACTGTATATATTATATATATATATATACTGTATATATTATATATATATATACTGTATATATTATATATATATACTGTATATATTATATATATATATATATATATATATATATATATATTTTATTAAATATGACCGAAAAAGTAAGATTAATAATTCTAACACGAATTTTCTCAATCTTTCGTACATTATGCTTCACTGTTGGAGGTAAATCAAAAATCACTTCTCCAAAATTCATTTTTATTTCTAGTCTGACGCGACACGGGCGCGTTTCGTAAAACTTATTACATTTTCAAAGACTTCACAAATACACAACTGATTAGAACTTGCGTTTCCCTGATTTTATATCTACATTTGAGTGAGGTGGGAAGGGTGATGTGGCATTACATTTGAGTAAGGTGGGAAGGATGATGTGGCATTAGAGGATATTAATAGGGTATTAAAAGTATCAACACAAGACAGAACACGAAACAATGGATATTGAATAGAAGTGTTTGTAGAAAGCCTATTGGTCCATATTTCTTGATGCTTCTATATTGGAGCGGAGTCTTGAGGTGGGTAGAATATAGTTGTGCAATAATTGGCTGTTGATTGCTGGTGTTGACTTCTTGATGTGTAGTGCCTCGCAAACGTCGAGCCGCCTGCTATCGCTGTATCTATCGATGATTTCTGTGTTGTTTACTAGGATTTCTCTGGCGATGGTTTGGTTATGGGAAGAGATTATATGTTCCTTAATGGAGCCCTGTTGTTTATGCATCGTTAAACGCCTAGAAAGAGATGTTGTTGTCTTGCCTATATACTGGGTTTTTTGGAGCTTACAGTCCCCAAGTGGGCATTTGAAGGCATAGACGACGTTAGTCTCTTTTAAAGCGTTCTGTTTCGTGTCTGGAGAGTTTCTCATGAGTAGGCTGGCCGTTTTTCTGGTTTTATAGTAAATCGTCAGTTGTATCCTCTGATTTTTGTCTGTAGGGATAACGTTTCTATTAACAATATCTTTCAGGACCCTTTCCTCTGTTTTATGAGCTGTGGAAAAGAAGTTCCTGTAAAATAGTCTAATAGGGGGTATAGGTGTTGTGTTAGTTGTCTCTTCGGAGGTTGCATGGCTTTTCACTTTCCTTCTTATGATGTCTTCGATGAAACCATTGGAGAAGCCGTTATTGACTAGAACCTGCCTTACCCTACAGAGTTCTTCGTCGACTTGCTTCCATTCTGAGCTGTGGCTGAGAGCACGGTCGACGTATGCGTTAACAACACTCCTCTTGTACCTGTCAGGGCAGTCGCTGTTGGCATTTAGGCACATTCCTATGTTTGTTTCCTTTGTGTAGACTGCAGTGTGGAAACCTCCGCCCTTTTCCATGACTGTTACATCTAGAAAAGGCAGCTTCCCATCCTTTTCCGTCTCGTAAGTGAAACGCAGCACGGAACTCTGCTCAAATGCCTCCTTCAGCTCCTGCAGATGTCTGACATCAGGTACCTGTGTAAAAATGTCGTCAACATACCTGCAGTATATGGCCGGTTTCAAGTTCATGTCGACTAAGACTTTTTGCTCGATGGTACCCATGTAGAAGTTTGCAAACAGGACACCTAGGGGAGAACCCATAGCGACCCCATCTACTTGCTTATACATGTGCCCATCCGGGCTCAAGAAGGGTGCCTCTTTAGTACAAGCTTGGAGTAGTTTCCTCAGAATACTTTCTGGCATGTCAAGAGGAGTACAGGCTGGATCACGATACACTCTGTCGGCTATCATTCCGATTGTCTCGTCCACAGGTACGTTGGTAAACAGCGATTCTACGTCCAACGAGGCTCTTATCCCTGTGGCCCGTGCGCCCCGCAGTAAGTCCACAAATTCCTTTGGAGACTTCAGGCTGAAGGCGCAAGGAACATAAGGAGTCAGCAGGCCGTTGAGTCGCTTCGCCAATCTGTACGTGGGTGTGGGTATCTGGCTAATGATTGGCCGAAGTGGTCGTGTTAGAATTATTAATCTTACTTTTTCGGTCATATTTAATAAAATATGTCTACAGGAAAGACTGCTACCAAAATATACTAATGTTAAAGTGCACGACCCAGCAGCAAGGAATCAAGCCTTCACGATAAAATATCGCCAGGATCTGATTCGTGATCAGATATACAAGGCAGAGAATGAAATCAAAGACAAAAAAAACGCAACTACTTCATGCTACAAACGAGTGGAGAAATAGCAACATCGACCATAGTATCCGTACCCGCATTGAACAACACCTCGACATCCTCACAGACCAACATCACCTCAGCACTGAAACAAGGATTATCAAGAAACTAACAACATTATATGGAGGACCTATGGCAATTCCACGACCAAGAGATGGCTTCCTGAACCTTGCAGGAATTAACCTCACTGAGGACCAAGTCACTCTCCTAAATCTGGGCATAAACTGTCATGTTATGTCCAGACCGAGTGAAATGGCCCGGAAAGTGGAGTTGGAAATTCTGTTGGACGACATATTCGACCTCGAGACACAAAAGAAGGTCACTACCAAAGATACCTTACAAGCAGAACTTATTGCAGAAGGAGGAAAGAATCGAGGCAACTACAGAAGCACCATACTGTCCCCCGAGCTTAGAGCGGCAGCTAAAAGCCTTCGTGAGAACAAGGAGATAGTTGTCAGGAGAGGTGACAAGTCGCCAATATATGTCATTCTTAAAAAAGACGAATATCTGGCGAAAATGAACATCATACTCTCTGACCAAACTAAGTTCCAAAGGGTAACGAAGGACACTACAGCCGAATTAAAAGCAAAGGTCAACAAACTGATCGAAACTGTGAACGCCAAGAAATCCGGACTCCACCTGCCAAAGATCATTGGGGAATATAAACCTGGATATGCGTATGGAAATGTCAAGACGCACAAGCCTGGAAACCCACTTCGGCCAATCATTAGCCAGATACCCACACCCACGTACAGATTGGCGAAGCGACTCAACGGCCTGCTGACTCCTTATGTTCCTTGCGCCTTCAGCCTGAAGTCTCCAAAGGAATTTGTGGACTTACTGCGGGGCGCACGGGCCACAGGGATAAGAGCCTCGTTGGACGTAGAATCGCTGTTTACCAACGTACCTGTGGACGAGACAATCGGAATGATAGCCGACAGAGTGTATCGTGATCCAGCCTGTACTCCTCTTGACATGCCAGAAAGTATTCTGAGGAAACTACTCCAAGCTTGTACTAAAGAGGCACCCTTCTTGAGCCCGGATGGGCACATGTATAAGCAAGTAGATGGGGTCGCTATGGGTTCTCCCCTAGGTGTCCTGTTTGCAAACTTCTACATGGGTACCATCGAGCAAAAAGTCTTAGTCGACATGAACTTGAAACCGGCCATATACTGCAGGTATGTTGACGACATTTTTACACAGGTACCTGATGTCAGACATCTGCAGGAGCTGAAGGAGGCATTTGAGCAGAGTTCCGTGCTGCGTTTCACTTACGAGACGGAAAAGGATGGGAAGCTGCCTTTTCTAGATGTAACAGTCATGGAAAAGGGCGGAGGTTTCCACACTGCAGTCTACACAAAGGAAACAAACATAGGAATGTGCCTAAATGCCAACAGCGACTGCCCTGACAGGTACAAGAGGAGTGTTGTTAACGCATACGTCGACCGTGCTCTCAGCCACAGCTCAGAATGGAAGCAAGTCGACGAAGAACTCTGTAGGGTAAGGCAGGTTCTAGTCAATAACGGCTTCTCCAATGGTTTCATCGAAGACATCATAAGAAGGAAAGTGAAAAGCCATGCAACCTCCGAAGAGACAACTAACACAACACCTATACCCCCTATTAGACTATTTTACAGGAACTTCTTTTCCACAGCTCATAAAACAGAGGAAAGGGTCCTGAAAGATATTGTTAATAGAAACGTTATCCCTACAGACAAAAATCAGAGGATACAACTGACGATTTACTATAAAACCAGAAAAACGGCCAGCCTACTCATGAGAAACTCTCCAGACACGAAACAGAACGCTTTAAAAGAGACTAACGTCGTCTATGCCTTCAAATGCCCACTTGGGGACTGTAAGCTCCAAAAAACCCAGTATATAGGCAAGACAACAACATCTCTTTCTAGGCGTTTAACGATGCATAAACAACAGGGCTCCATTAAGGAACATATAATCTCTTCCCATAACCAAACCATCGCCAGAGAAATCCTAGTAAACAACACAGAAATCATCGATAGATACAGCGATAGCAGGCGGCTCGACGTTTGCGAGGCACTACACATCAAGAAGTCAACACCAGCAATCAACAGCCAATTATTGCACAACTATATTCTACCCACCTCAAGACTCCGCTCCAATATAGAAGCATCAAGAAATATGGACCAATAGGCTTTCTACAAACACTTCTATTCAATATCCATTGTTTCGTGTTCTGTCTTGTGTTGATACTTTTAATACCCTATTAATATCCTCTAATGCCACATCATCCTTCCCACCTTACTCAAATGTAATGCCACATCACCCTTCCCACCTCACTCAAATGTAGATATAAAATCAGGGAAACGCAAGTTCTAATCAGTTGTGTATTTGTGAAGTCTTTGAAAATGTAATAAGTTTTACGAAACGCGCCCGTGTCGCGTCAGACTAGAAATAAAAATGAATTTTGGAGAAGTGATTTTTGATTTACCTCCAACAGTGAAGCATAATGTACGAAAGATTGAGAAAATTCGTGTTAGAATTATTAATCTTACTTTTTCGGTCATATTTAATAAAATATGTCTACAGGAAAGACTGCTACCAAAATATACTAATATATATATATATATATATATATATATATATATATATATATATATATATATATACTGTATATATATATATATATTATATATATATATATATATATATATATATATATATATATATATATATATATATATATATATATATATATATATATATATATATATATATGTCGTACCTAGTAGCCAGAACTCACTTCTCAGCCTACTATTCAAGGCCCGATTTGCCTAATAAGCCAAGTTTTCTTGAATTAATATATTTACTATAATTTTTTTCTTATGAAATGATAAAGCAACCCTTTTCTCTATGTATGAGGTCAATTTTTTTTTATTGGAGTTAAAATTAACGTAGATATATGACCGAACCTAACCAACCCTACCTAACCTAACCTAACCTATATTTATAGGTAAGGTTAGGTTAGGTAGCCAAAAAAAGCTAGGTTAGGTTAGGTTAGGTAGGTTAGGTAGACGAAAAAACATTAATTCATGAAAACTTGGCTTATTAGGCAAATCGGGCCTTGAATAGTAGGCTGAGAAGTGCGTTCTGGCTATTAGGTACGACATATATATATATATATATTATATATATGTCGTACCTAGTAGCCAGAACGCACTTCTCAGCCTACTATGCAAGGCCCGATTTGCCTAATAAGCCAAGTTTTCATGAATTAATATATTTTCTCTAATTTTTTTCTTATGAAATGATAAAGCTACCCATTTCATTATGTACGAAGTCAATTTTTTTTATTGGAGTTAAAATTAACGTAGATATATGACCAAACCTAACCAACCCTACCTAACCTAACCTAACCTATCTTTATAGGTTAGGTAGCCGAGAAAGTTAGGTTAGGTTAGGTAGGTTAGGTAGTCGAAAAACAATTAATTCATGAAAACTTGGCTTATTAGGCAAATTGGGCCTTGCATAGTAGGCAAAGAAGTGCGTTCTGGCTACTAGGTACGACATATATATATATATATATATATATATATATATATATATATATATATATATGTCGTACCTAGTAGCCAGAACGCACTTTTCAGCCTACTATGCAAGGCCCGATTTGCCTAATAAGCCAAGTTTTCATGAATTAATTGTTTTTCGACTACCTAACCTACCTAACCTAACCTAACCTAACTTTTTCGGCCACCTAACCTAACCTAACCTATTAAGATAGGTTAGGTTAGGTTAGGTAGGGTTGGTTAGGTTCGGTCATATATCTACGTTAAATTTAACTCCAATAAAAAAAAATTGACCTCATACATAATAAAATGGGTAGCTTTATCATTTCATAAGAAAAAAATTAGAGAAAATATATTAATTCATGAAAACTTGGCTTATTAGACAAATCGGGCCTCGCATAGTAGGCTGAGAAGTGCGTTCTGGCTACTAGGTACGACATATATATATATATATATATATATATATATATATATATATATATATATATATATATATATATATATATATATTGGTGTATACTGGCAGCAGGTTTTCTTTCAAACATGTTTCATTGAATATGACCGCATATTCTGTATTTATTATTTTCTGGTTTAGGGCTTCTATCCCTCTAACTATTTTCTTAGCATCAGGGCTTAATTGGAATAGGAGTTCTCCAAAACTCATTTTCGTACTTTTAAGGTGAAGAAAAGAAGTGATTTACTATAGAGTGTATTACACTTATTTGTATAATTTGCACGACGTTTCGAACCTCCATGGTTCATTCTCAAGTGAACAATCTTACAATACTAGTTGATTTTATACCCGCATTAGGTCAGGTGATAATACAATGAAGGTGAAAAACATGGGGGGATACATAAGGGATAAACATAGAGGCTGCAGAAGGCTTATTGGCCCATACGAGGCATCTCCTATCTAAACACAAAGTTTAGTGTTTAGATAGGAGATGCCTCGTATGGGCCAATAAGCCTTCTGCAGCCTCTATGTTTATCCCTTATGTATCCCCCCATGTTTTTCACCTTCATTGTATTATCACCTGACCTAATGCGGGTATAAAATCAACTAGTATTGTAAGATTGTTCACTTGAGAATGAACCATGGAGGTTCGAAACGTCGTGCAAATTATACAAATAAGTGTAATACACTCTATAGTAAATCACTTCTTTTCTTCACCTTAAAAGTACGAAAATGAGTTTTGGAGAACTCCTATTCCAATTAAGCCCTGATGCTAAGAAAATAGTTAGAGGGATAGAAGCCCTAAACCAGAAAATAATAAATACAGAATATGCGGTCATATTCAATGAAACATATATATATATATATATATATATATATATATATATATATATATATATATATATATATATATATATATATATATATATATAATATGTATATGTATACTGGCAGCAGGTTTTCTTTCATGCATGTCTCATTGAATATGACAGCATATTCCGTATTTACTATTTTCTTATTTAGGGCTTCTATCCCTCTTACTAATGCTCTTGCATCAGGGTTCAGCTGGAAGAGGAGTTCACCAAAAGTCATGTTGTTTTTAGGTGAAGAAAAGAATTGAATAACTGAAGAATATATTACACTAATTACAAAATCGCACAACGTTTCGAACTTGTACTTGTTTTATCACCTGACCCCGTACTGGTATAAATTAACGAGTTCTGTAATTTCTTTTCACGGGAGACATCTCCCGTAGGGTGCAGTCGCACCTCCACAGATCTCCAGTATCTATTAATACTGGTAATGGCTCAAAAGGGCCACCACTTACCGGCTATTCATGCCCGTGCCACCGTTTGGGTGGCTTAATCTTCACCAATCAATCAATTTCTTTTCACTTGAGAATGGACCATGGAGGTTCAAAACGTTGTGAGATTTTGTAATTAGTGTAATATATTCTTCAGTTATTCGATTCTTTTCTTCACCTAAAAAAACATGACTTTTGGTGAACTCCTCTTCCAGCTGAACCCTGATGCAAGAGCATTAGTAAGAGGGACAGAAGCCCTAAATTAGAAAATAGTAAATACGGAATATGCTGTCATATTCAATGGAGATTGAATATTCATATATTATATATATATATATATATATATATATATATATATATATATATATATATATATATATAAGCCTATACTTGCATAAACCACAAGTGAAGATAAACAATCTTTGGACAACACCCACCAGTGGGACTCGAACCCAGAAAGCACAACTACCTTCCAGTAGCTGGCATAACTAGTATGCTTTAACCCACTACGCCATCAGACCTTACAAAAGAAGTAGATAGTTCGAGATATATATATCTCAAACATCTCTACCTCCCAAAGGCACCAGATGAGTGAGGGGTCAATCTGCAATTTTCGTCAAGCCACTGTCAATGTGAGAGAACTCGTGTCCAGCTTATAAGCCTATACTTGCATAAACCACAAGTGAAGATAAACAATCTTTGGACAACACCCACCAGTGGGACTCGAACCCAGAAAGCACAACTACCTTCCAGTAGCTGGCATAACTAGTATGCTTTAACCCACTACGCCATCAGACCTTACAAAAGAAGTAGATAGTTCGAGATATATATATCTCAAACATCTCTACCTCCCGAAGGCACCAGATGAGTGAGGGGTCAATCTGCAATTTTCGTCAAGCCACTGTCAATGTGAGAGAACTCGTGTCCAGCTTATAAGCCTATACTTGCATAAACCACAAGTGAAGATAAACAATCTTTGGACAACACCCACCAGTGGGACTCGAACCCAGAAAGCACAACTACCTTCCAGTAGCTGGCATAACTAGTATGCTTTAACCCACTACGCCATCAGACCTTACAAAAGAAGTAGATAGTTCGAGATATATATATCTCAAACATCTCTACCTCCCGAAGGCACCAGATGAGTGAGGGGTCAATCTGCAATTTTCGTCAAGCCACTGTCAATGTGAGAGAACTCGTGTCCAGCTTATAAGCCTATACTTGCATAAACCACAAGTGAAGATAAACAATCTTTGGACAACACCCACCAGTGGGACTCGAACCCAGAAAGCACAACTCCTTCCAGTAGCTGGCATAACTAACTTTCTTTTGTAAGGTCTGATGGCGTAGTGGGTTAAAGCATACTAGTTATGCCAGCTACTGGAAGGTAGTTGTGCTTTCTGGGTTCGAGTCCCACTGGTGGGTGTTGTCCAAAGATTGTTTATCTTCACTTGTGGTTTATGCAAGTATAGGCTTATAAGCTGGACACGAGTTCTCTCACATTGACAGTGGCTTGACGAAAATTGCAGATTGACCCCTCACTCATCTGGTGCCTTCGGGAGGTAGAGATGTTTGAGATATATATATCTCGAACTATCTACTTCTTTTGTAAGGTCTGATGGCGTAGTGGGTTAAAGCATACTAGTTATGCCAGCTACTGGAAGGTAGTTGTGCTTTCTGGGTTCGAGTCCCACTGGTGGGTGTTGTCCAAAGATTGTTTATCTTCACTTGTGGTTTATGCAAGTATAGGCTTATAAGCTGGACACGAGTTCTCTCACATTGACAGTGGCTTGACGAAAATTGCAGATTGACCCCTCACTTATCTGGTGCCTTCGGGAGGTAGAGATGTTTGAGATATATATATCTCGAACTATCTACTTCTTTTGTAAGGTCTGATGGCGTAGTGGGTTAAAGCATACTAGTTATGCCAGCTACTGGAAGGTAGTTGTGCTTTCTGGGTTCGAGTCCCACTGGTGGGTGTTGTCCAAAGATTGTTTATCTTCACTTGTGGTTTATGCAAGTATAGGCTTATAAGCTGGACATGAGTTCTCTCACATTGACAGTGGCTTGACGAAAATTGCAGATTGACCCCTCACTCATCTGGTGCCTTCGGGAGGTAGAGATGTTTGAGATATATATATCTCGAACTATCTACTTCTTTTGTAAGGTCTGATGGCGTAGTGGGTTAAAGCATACTAGTTATGCCAGCTACTGGAAGGTAGTTGTGCTTTCTGGGTTCGAGTCCCACTGGTGGGTGTTGTCCAAAGATTGTATATATATATATATATATATATATATATATATATATATATATATATATATATATATAATTTGTAATACAAACATTAAGAACCATTGTCAAACAACATCCGCCGGGGTCTGAGTAAGAGCCTTCTTTGTGCCCTCTAATCTTTTTATAGCTACCGCTCACAGGATGAGTATGGGGTGCACAATAAACTACTGCTCACAGGATGTGTATGGGGTGCACAATAAACTACCCCTCACAGGATGAGTATGGGGTGCACAATAAACTACCGCTTACAGGATGAGTATGGGGTGCACAATAAATTCCCGCTCACAGAATGAGTATGGGGTGCACAATAAACTATCGCTCACAGGATGAGTATGGGGAGCACAATAAACTACCGCTCACAATGAGTATGGGGCGCACAATAAACTACGGTCGCAGGATGAGTATGGGGTGCACAATAAACTACCGCTCACAGGATGAGTATGGGGTGCACAATAAACTACTGCTCACAGGATGTGTATGGGGTGCACAATAAACTACCCCTCACAGGATGAGTATGGGGTGCACAATAAACTTTCCACTCACAGGATGAGTATGGGGTACACAATAAACACCGCTCACAGGATGAGTATGGGGTGCACAATAAACTATCGCTCACAGGATGAGTATGGGGTGCACAATAAACTACCACTCACAGGATGAGTATGGGGTGCACAATAAACTACCACTCACAGGATGAGTATGGGGTGCACAATAAACTACCGATCGCTGGAAGAGTATGGGGTGCACAATAAGCTACCACTCACAGGATGAGTATGGGGTGCACAATAAACTACCGCTCACAGGATGAGTATGAGGTGCACAATAAACTACCCCTCACAGGATGAGTATGGGGTGCACAATAAACTTTCCACTCACAGGATGAGTATGGGGTACACAATAAACACCGCTCACAGGATGAGTATGGGGTGCACAATAAACTACCGCTCACAGGATGAGTATGGGGTGCACAATAAACTACCACTCAGAGGATGAGTATGGGGTGCACAATAAACTACCGCTCACAGGAGGAGTATGGGGTGCACAATAAACTACCACTCACAGGAGGAGTATGGGGTGCACAATAAACTACCACTCACAGGATGAGTATGGGGTGCACAATAAACTACAGTCGCAGGATGAGTATGGGGTGCACAATAAACTATCGCTCACAGGATGAGTATGGGGTGCACAATAAACTACCGCTCACAGGATGAGTATGGGGTGCATAATAAACTACCACTCACAGGATGAGTATGAGGTGCACAATAAACTACCGCTCACAGGTTGAGTATGGGGTGCACAATAAACTATCGCTCACAGGATGAGCATGGGGTGCACAATAAACTACCGCTCACAGGATGAGTATGGGGTGCATAATAAACTACCACTCACAGGATGAGTATGAGGTGCACAATAAACTACCGCTCACAGGATGAGTATGGGGTGCACAATAAACTACAGTCGCAGGATGAGTATGGGATGCACAATAAACTATCGCTCACAGGATGAGTATGGGGTGCATAATAAACTACCACTCACAGGATGAGTATGAGGTGCACAATAAACTACCGCTCACAGGTTGAGTATGGGGTGCACAATAAACTACCGCTCACAGGAGTTTGTTTTTTATTATTATTATTTTCTACCACAGACGTGGCCACACATTTACAATGTTAACCATCATATATACATTTTCTTCTGTCCTCCATGGACAGGGTTAGAGAAGAGTTAAACATATAGTTCAAGGGTTTATTGAACACTCAACCACAGAAGAGGAGTATGGGGTGCACAATAAACTACCGGTCGCAGGAGGAGTATGGGGTGCACAATAAACTACCGGTCGCGGGAGGAGTATGGGGTGCACAATAAACCACCGCTCGCAGGATGAGTATGGGGTGCACAATAAACTACCGCTCACAGGAGGAGTATGGGGTGCACAATAAACTACCGCTCGCAGGATGAGTATGGGGTGCACAATAAACTACCGCTCACAGGAGGAGTATGGGGTGCACAATAAACTACCGCTCGCAGGATGAGTATGGGATGCACAATAAACTACCGCTCACAGGATGAGTATGGGGTGCACAATAAACTACCGCTCACAGGATGAGTATGGGGTGCACAATAAACTACCGCTCACAGGATGAGTATGGGGTGCATAATAAACTACCACTCCAGGGTGACGGGAGGGGTAAGTCATTTGACTGCATGTGGGAGGGGTGATGGGAGTGGGGGAAGGGGAGGGGTGATGGGAGAGAGGGAAGGGGAGGGGATCACAAGGATGGGGGATAGTGTGGTGGGTGGTGAGGGGAAAGGGGGGGGGGTGAGGGAAGTGAAACATGATGAAATTGTGAACGTTGCCAGGTGTCGCCCGCCGCCGTGCTGCCCTGGCTGGGGACCGTACATAGCTGCAGTCACACTTGGCGTTTCTTAAGTGTGTCTGTATACCACTGACGGCCTCTTAATTAAGCCGTGTTAACACAGTTCTTGCAGTTTCAGCCTTCTGAAAGATCACAGGCAGCTGCAGTGGCTCCAGATGATGCCGTGAAGCTTATCATTGTTGAGTGTCAAGGTAAGAGTAGTGCTTGCGTTGTGAAAGAAATAGAACTCTGAGACTGCGCACGCTGATTACGTTTCTATATGATTCAAATAGAAACGTAAACGTGTAGTGTCGCCCTGACAAATGACAGGAATCGATGGCAGACTATAATGATCAGTGTGTTCTAATCTTCCCGTCATTGACCCACGGAATTACATACATTGGGCCCATAATCTTGATTAAATTGTCTAATAAGATATGGACTTCAATCTTTCATCCCTGCAAAAGTTTAGCGTTATTAATACTATCTTACTCCTGCCATGGACGAATGAACACAATTCTCAAGAATGGTTCACGATGTAATTTGTATTGATCTCTACAGTGGTGTACGTCCTAGACTCATTTGTTTTTAATAACAAGCTTAAGTATACGAGGGATCCGCGTTCAGTTTTTGGACAGGACGGAAACAGGTATGTTTTTCACCTGATTGCCTAGGGGGTAGAAATAGCCTAAGCTACTCTATCCCTTTGAGATGTATTTCTTTCTTGTCTCAATAAACATACTTGAACTTGAATCACCTGATTGCCCCTGTTCACCTATAATAGTAAAAATAGGTACTCTGGAATGCAAAGCAAACGTATCAATAAAATAACTGAACTATTTTAAATTATATCGGAAACGCTTTGCCTACCAATGGCTTTACTATATTTTAATTTTTCTTTGTTAACGAGCTTACTATATAATATTAGTGTGCTGCTACCCTGTTATATGAAATTTTTTATGTAGCAGCTATTTATATATATTCAATCACTGTTCCGCGTTAATCTCTTTATTTTTTAAATATTAACAATTGTTATTATTATTGTTATTATTATTATTATTATTATTATTATCATGATAGTGGTCTAGAGGAACCTCGATATTGAGGCTTCCTGTCCCGGTACAGTATTGGAAAGTATTAGCACAACGCGTCCAAGACATGTGAGCAGCTACTCTTGACTTCAGGCCGCGTGAGTGAAAAGAGCAATAATAATAATAATAATAATAATAATAATTTATTCACAAGAAGGTATAATGGGTTGGTGAGATTTGTTACCAAAAGGTACATTGCAGCAAGGTTTTATATCAACAAATAACTACAATTAGTTATTACAGTTTACAATTTACAATATTAGTTATTACAATTAGAGGGGCTGTATGTTTTCTGAATACAGAGTTTGTTATAGTTTTGATAGCAGATTTTTACAGTGATGATGGGCTTGAACTAATTTGCAGACATCGGGATAAAGAGTCTCTTCAAGCTTGTCTCTTCAAGCTAAATAGTTGGCTTAGTTCCACATATACAGAGTAGCTGCATTACAACTAGTCACTAATACACTGAAAAATACAGGAGTATTTATCTGCAATTCAAAGTCAGCTGTTCAAGCACTTGAAAACAAAATGTGCAAAATAGATTCAGCAGAAGAATTTTGTACAAAATCTGTATCTATAAAATACAATGTCTCTCTTAAGTAGGATGGATAGGGATAGCCTTATCAAACTTTTCAAGATGACACATGGGGGGTATATGAATATCACAGGCAAGTTGGGGGTTGGTCCCAATGCCACACTTAATTAAGAAATATCAGCATCTATAGTGACCTGCACACAAAACCGATTACACAAAATTTAATAAGAATTTACCCAGTCCTTGGGTAAATTCTGGTATAACATACCTTAATTAAGTACAGTATAAAATATTTTAGAAATAAGCATGATATTTTTGTATAAGAGTTTGAAGGAGGTGCTCAAGTGGTTGTTGCTTTACCACAATTGGCCAGGTTTTCTTCTGTTACCAATAAAAATTCAAAGCTACAGGCTCCAAGCTTGTTTTGACTTTCAGTACATCTGCAACTATTTTAAGATGTATACAATTTTTTAAGTACAGTACCTGCTTTTTTTAAGTGAGGTTGTAAACCTACAGGGCAACTGCTGTCACTTTTTGTGGTAACAATTAATAAAAGCAAATATTGTACAGTATATATAAAAAAAATCTTTAATCTTGTGCAATTTACACATCATCTAGCGATTCTTCACTAGCATTTATTTCAATATGTGACCCTTTTTCGACCAGGTAACCATCTACAGAAAAGAAGTCAAAATGCCGTTGAATTGGACTACGGTTGTCATTGTCTGTTGCTTAACGGTGGCTGTGTTGGGTGATTTGAATGATGGCTCTCAGGATTGCCAAGGGTTACTGGCACCCAATAAGACGTGCATTCCTCAAAACGACATTGACATACACTTAAATGCCTCGTTACCATGCATCTTTGAGTGCAAATATGATGTTTCACAGGTGAGACCTCATTTTCAGTACTTAATTTAAGTAATGAAGTGTTTAGTAATATTTTTTGCTTTCCTACTGTATTTGGTTAGACCTAATTATATCCATAGGAAAACATTATATATATCATTTATATCCATGCAATCTTCAAATTTAAATATTTTATATGGGAATCAACATCCTGGTACTCTTCATACAGTAACCAGAACATAATTTGTAGTCTCACATACAACCAAAGTGTACTTAAGCTCTGCCTTTCCTTTCCAAAGGTGTTTATTTTTTTTTTTTTTTTTTTTTTGTTTGTCATCTTTGCCTGTTTTATACTCTTAATTATTTGTTCTTAGTTAATCCCCTTGTCACTAAACCTAGGGCTTTTTATTACCCTGTTAATTAACCATTACAAAGCTAATTATCTTCAAGATCATTTTTTTTATGATTATTATTTTTCTTATTATTTTTTATTTTACATTTATATTGTCAGTCTCTACTGATTTTTTGTTTTTTATTTTATGTAACTTCTGTGTCCTCCCTGGCTATCTATTGGATCTTTATTTTACTTCTAAATTGTTACTATTTTATTGTATTTGCTTTTATTCTTGTGTTTTGCTTTATCGTGTATCTTGTATCGTGATCCCTCTGCATCTCTATGCACACTGATATTGATCCTGATCAAAATCTTCTGTCTCATATCTACACCAACCAGCACATTGATCATCATTATTGCAAGTATTTCACAGCACACCAGGCTAAAAACAAACTTCAAAATAGCACCTGTCTATCAGTTTATAACCAAAATGTTAGATCACTTGGTAAACATTTTGACGATTTAAATGCATTACTCACAGCAATAGGTACTAACCTATCGTTCATTATTTTAACAGAAACTTGGCTAAATAAAGACTATACCCAACTCTACAACTTAGCTGGTTATAAAGCCATTCATAACTGTAGGCCTAATAAAAAAGGTGGTGGCACAGCTATATATTACCGAGATACATTTATCTGCAACAATGTTATTAGTGACAGAGATGACTACTGTGAATATACTTTTGCTCAGTTTACAATTAAATCCCTTAAATCCTCTTTGACTATTGGAGCCATCTATAGATTTCCCAATACTAACATAGCTTCTTTCTCAGACAACCTAAGGAATCTTATTATAAACAACAATCTTAACAAAAACCACATCATTCTGGGAGGAGATTTTAATATTGACCTGGGTCAACAAAATTGCTCTCAAGTTGACTATTTCCTTAACAGCATGAACTCCTGTATGCTAATCCCCACAATCACCAAACCTACCCGAGTCACTCAAACATCAGCCACTACCTTGGACCACATATGGACAAACATAACAGCTCCCCTTGTATCTGGTATAATCTACGACAGAACAACTGACCACTATCCTACCTTTCTCATAGCGAACATGGACATAGCACCAGCAAAAAGCAAGAAACTTTTATTTAGGCTACACAGTGAATCAGCTTTAGACAATCTTACAGAGGCACTTTACAATATTAACTGGGATTCTGAATTCAATAATACCCATGATATAAATTCATTAGCTAACCTCTTCCTCTCCAAAACTCTAAGCCTCTACAACCTTCATTGTCCCCTTCTTACCAAGCAAGTAACTGACAAAAGATTAAACAATCCATGGCTCACAAGTGGCATTCTCAACTCAATCAACAAGAAACATGAATATGAAAAGAAAGTTAGGATTGGCCTAGTTTCAAAGGAAGTAGCTAAAAGGTACTCATCAATGCTTACCAGTATCATAAGAAAGGCAAAACTTGCATATTATGTGAATAGATTCAATGAAGCAAAAGGCAACATGAAAAGCACTTGGAAAACTATCTCTAGTATCCTAGGAACTAAACAACACTCACATAACCAAATAAAACTCTACAAGGATGGGGATATACCGTCAACTGATTTAGAAATGGCAAATGAATTTAATAGTTTCTTTTCATCGGTTGGTGCTAATCTTGCCAGTAAAATCCCACAGACTCAGACACATATTAACACATATCTCTCAGGCAGCTATCCAAACTCTCTTCTCCTTTCACCAATCAGCCCGGCAGATGTTATGTCCATCATACATTCTCTAAAAACCAAGGCAGGGAACACCAGTGAAATTCCGTCCATTGTGTACAAGAGAGCCTCCCATGCCCTTGCCCCACCCATAGCACTACTGTTCAACAAATCTATAGAGTATCACACCTTCCCTGATATCCTCAAAAAAGCAAGAGTAACGCCAGTCCATAAAGGAGGCAATCCGGCGGACATAAACAATTATAGACCAATATCAAATCTACCCATTCTATCAAAAATATTTGAAAAAATTATTTACAAACAGCTCTATTCCTACCTCGTAAAATTCGACATACTCAGCCCCTGCCAGTTTGGCTTCCGGTCCCAAAAGAGCACCAACGATGCAATCATTAGTCTCCTTGACATTATCTACTCAGCCCTTGACAAAAATGAGTTTCCGATTGGACTCTTCATTGACCTAAGAAAAGCCTTTGATACTGTTAATCACAACTACCTCTTACTTAAACTCCAGCATTATGGAATCCGAGGCCTTGCCCTTGACTACATCCGATCCTATCTTAGTGACAGACACCAATATGTAACCATCAATGATACAACTTCTTCCACTCTACCAATTACCGTTGGAGTGCCACAGGGCAGCATCTTAGGACCTCTTCTATTTCTTATATATATAAACGATCTGCCTAATGTCTCTAATATTCTCAAACCTATATTGTTTGCTGACGATACTACCCTTATCTACTCAAACCTCAACCCACATACACTAAATAATGTTGTGAATAATGAATTAAAAAAAGTCCACTTATGGATGTCAACGAACAAACTAACATTAAACATCGAAAAGACTTACTACATCTTATTTGGAAGCAAATCATCAAATGCAATTCAGCTACAGATAGACAACATTAACATCAGTAATAAAAATGATGGCAAGTTTCTTGGCCTATTCCTAGACAAGAGACTCAACTTCAGCACCCACATTCAACACATAACTAAGAAAGTCTCTAAGACAGTTGGTATACTCTCCAAAATCAGATATTATGTTCCTAACTCTGCTCTCCTCTCACTATATTATGCACTAATCTACCCCTATCTTAATTATGGTATCTGTGCATGGGGGTCTACCACTGCAAACCACCTTAAGCCCATCATCACACAGCAAAAATCTGCTATCAGAATAATAACTAACTCTGCTTTCAGACAACACTCAGCTCCCTTGTTTAAATCCCTAAACTTGCTAAATATTAACTCCCTCCACACATTCTCTTGTGTCAACTACATTTACAAAACCCTGTTCTTAAATGCAAATCATGCTCTGAAACTCTCCCTGGACAGATGTAATAGGACCCATTATCACCACACCAGAAATAAATTTCTCTTTGATATCCCCAGGGTCAAACTTAATCTGTGTAAACACTCTATGCAAATTAAGGGACCTAGTCTATGGAACTCACTCCCTAGTGAATTGAAAAACTGTAAAACTTTTGCCTTATTTAAAAGCAAAACCAAAAAGTACCTAACTTCATCTTCTTAGTTTCCTACACTGAGCTTTAAATTTGCTCTGTACCTAGTGTTACCCAATCTCCTAATTTTTATGTAATATCAAACAACCTTATCATTGTGTTCATTGCTGTCTTCTTTTATGTGCTAGCCATATGCTGTATTGTGACTACCAATTTTTGTCAACTACCATTCAAGCTGTCATTGCAATCAATCTTATATTGTTTCTGCTGTATTGTGCCTACCAATTTGTTGTCAACTACCATTCAAGCTGTCATTGCAATCAATCTTAGCTACCTATGTGCTTTAATATACTGTACCTACAATTTTCTCTCATCTTCTTTTTTTTTTCATTTCATGTAATCTGTTATCATTTTTTTGTCTATAAATTTTGCAAGTATTTACCTCCTTAAAATTTTCTTAGATTAAGGACCTGCCCGAAACGCTGCGCGTGCTAGTGGCTTTACAAGACTGTAATTACCATATTTGTATCCTCACATTCCTTATGTACATTCTTGTATATGCATAAATAAATAAATAAATAAATAAATAAATGTTGACAGCCCTAAGCAGATCTAAACATCTAAACAGTAGATTTACTAGAGACTGCAGAACTGATAAGGTCTGACTTGTGGGAGCAGCTATCTAATTTCACACAAATTTTCTGGTTATTTGTACCAGATAATTTGATTTGATATACAGTATTTGATATATTGATTTGATATCTTAAGAAGCACATCAACAAACTGGAAAAGGTGCAAAGACATGCTACTAAGTGGCTCCAAGAACTGAAGGGCAAGAGCTACGAGGAGAGGTTAGAGGCATTAAATATGCCAAAACTAGAAGACAGAAGAAAAAGAGGTGATATGATCACTACATACAAAATAGTAACAGGAATTGATAAAATCGATAGGGAAGATTTCCTGAGGCCTGGAACTTTAAGAACAAGAGGTCATAGATATAAACTAGCTAAACACAGATGCCGAAGAAATATAAGAAAATTCACTTTCGCAAACAGAGTGGTAGACGGTTGGAACAAGTTAGGGGAGAAGGTGGTGGAGGCCAAGACCGTCAGTAGTTTCAAAGCGTTATATGACAAAGAGTGCTGGGAAGACAGGACACCACGAGCGTAGCTCTCATCCTTTAACTACACTTAGGTAATTGCACTTAGGTAATTACACACACACACAGAGGAACCTCAGTTTTTGAATGCCCATTTTCAAATTTTTTGGTTCTTGATCTCAATTTCTTCAAAAAAATTTACTCGGTACTCGAGGTTTGCCTTGGTGTTCGAGTTTTTTTATATGCATATGGGCCAACCGAGCTTGTGGCGCACTTCAGTTTACCAGTATCTTCCACCTAGTGACAACTGCACTTGAATTCTTTGTGAAGAATTTAATTGATTTTGTCCATTTTTAGTTTCTGAACATAAACATTCTTATTATATATCACTCCATGGGTTCCAAGAAAGTCAGCGGTAAAGTTCAACCAGCGGAAATTGTTGTGAGGATGACAATAGAGGAAAAACAAGAGATCATTCATAGTGAGACAATGTGATGTCTCACAACAGACAAGTGTTAAAATGTAGGGAAAAGCAAGAATTTGTCTATAGTCAAATTCTTAATAAGACAAGCAAGAAGTGAGCCACAACCACGTCCTAGTGGTATGCCTGCAAATCGTAAAAGAGAGTGTACCCTGGAAATGTCATCACTGCTGTTAAAATGGAAGGGAACTCCCCTTCCAAACTCTAACAACTCTCCTCCTTCCCCCCTTCCTCACTGTCTTCCATACGCCAACAAAAGTCCTCGATAAAGGTAAGATATACTTGTACATACTGTAGTACAACATAAAAGTACAGTAGTAGTATGTATAAAATGTTAATATATTTGGGGGTGTGAGATGGATTAATTCAAGTTACATTATTTCTTATGGGAAAATTCGTTTTGGTTTTCGAACAACAATACCGATTTTCAAACCGTCTCTGGGAATGGATTAAATTCGAAAACAGAGGTACCACTGTATATATATTTTGCCTATTATTTATAAGAGAGTAAGTGTGGGGTGTTGTTAGCTATACTCTTAAGGTATGGGATTGAAAGCCGTACCCTACAACACAGCATAGGTAATTACTTAGGAAATTACAGAATGTGCTGCTACCATATTCTATCTGAAAGATTGCAGAGTATAGATAAAAAACTAGCCATAAGTTCATTTTTTTTTTTTTTTTTGAGGGAAGTGGAGGGGAAGAACCTAAAGGGGTAGCAACTTGGTGCCCTTACAGTACTCTGAGCTTTGGAGTGCGCTTCTTCTCAGACCAAGATCTCTATTGATCTGGAGTACAGTATTAATATACTGTATGTCACTCCACAAATTTCCTATCTATAAGAATAATAAAGCTGTCAAGACAGCTGCATAAATGTGCATTTGGTTTTTCTCATAAAAATTATATTTTCACATGATTAAATTATTTTTATTCCACTTGACTGGCCTAGAAACTCCCAATAGGTATAATCCTGTGGTGTTGAGAATATTTTGAAACCTAATCCCTTAATATTATTTCTCATTCTTTCTGTAAGTAAAGTTCTTGCACAGTTCTGAGTAACAGCCACAATTTTTTGAGACTTGAGAATTGCACTACTGGTTTCAAAAGACATTATTCACAGCATCTTTATATCAGATATTTGTTTGTAAAATTCAGACTACCTACTGTGTGTGTAATGTTTTTGACTTTATGCTGATTTGCAGCACAGATATTTACATTATTCCGCAGCAAATTTCCTACTTTCAGTCCAGTTTACTGCGTCTGGGAATTCATCTTCACTATAAGCATCCGTCTCATCATCCAACATTTGTCTCAGTGCAGCAGCAATACTACCTGAGTTCTTGGACTCTTCCAATAATGTTTCCTGTACACAGAGAAAAGTAAGCCAACAAAATTACATTTACTAGTATGACTAAATATATGTTTGAGAGTTGTCATTGTCTTTAACTGGAATTTCTAGCTAAATGTTTAGAAATTCAACTAAAGCAACAGCATTGTTGGGATCATTACAATATGAAGTGATGTCAGGTAGCAGCAGCTGGCTTCAACTGACCCCTAGTGCTCATTTCCTAGGCCTTATCATTACTGATACTGCATTAGTTATAAGCTGTCTAGCAGCCGGGTTCTAGCAATATTAGCAAAATGTGGGTTTCACAACTGTACAGCCAGACACAATTAACTTAATTGCATTGTTAGAATCATGTTAAGAATGATATAATAACTAATAAATCCCAGTGTCCTTAATCCACCTTGTTGCATCATAGCCTTTAGCTATTTTGTCTAACTGTTTATGCTTACCATTATCATTTTAATTCTCTTGTAATCCAAAAATTATTTTCCTGCCTTTACAGTTCTCTTAATTTTTGCTCCAAAATGTATATTTTTATTTACTATAATTTGTGGTATTAATAGTTTATATCAGTGCAGTGCAGGTTTAAATAAAGCTTGAGCTTGCGGAAGTTACAGAATTTCTTTCTGAAAAAGGATTGCATGGACACGACTACACTTACATAATAGTAAAGGAAATCGATAAAATTGATAGGGAAGAATTCCGAGACCTGAAACTTCAAGAAAATATATTATTTGAGAGGAGTCTTGTAGAAACTGGTAAGAGTAATTATATTATAATGTTTCCATAATTCAGTTATTAGTTCTTGTGAAAATTGTGAAGTTGTTGTTTAGTCAGAGTTGATTTGTTTTTGCATTGAGGCTGGTAATTTCTCCCCCTGATTCCATGTATGACTAACCATCCTGTGAGGTGGGATTATTAGATGAACTTATACAGTAGCTAGTTTTTTATCTACACTGTGTAACCTTTCATAAAGAATATGGTAGCAGCACATTGCTTTGTATACCTAAGCTTGTTAATAGAAAAAAACAACACATGAGAATATGTGTGTATGTGTGAAGTGAGTGTATGTTTTGCATGTTAAGGACTTAAACAGAGGGGCTGTGTGTTGTCTGAAGACAGAGTTTGTTATAGTTCTGATAGCAGATTTTTGCTGAGTGATGATAGGCTTGAGGTAATTTGCAGTGGTTGAACTCCATGCACAGATACCATATGTAAGATAGGGGTAGATTAGTGCATAGTACAGTATAATGAGACACATCCTTATCAGTGGAATCACCTCTGTCAACTTATATTATTACCACAGAGCTGCTTAAGATACTGGTAAGAGAGGTGCTGGGCAAGATGGAAAGGACAAGGAAGTTTGGTAAGGGGGTGTAAGGGCATTTCATTTACACTCGGTTCCTTATTTTTGTAAATCAAGTTTTAATTGTTTTTGTTAATATGTAACAAAAATGTGAAAGTGCTAATAATAATATTTTTTTTCAGTCAGAAGTATACATCTATTGAAGAGCTACTGTGTCCTCCCATAAAAAATGCAAGCAGTGAGACAGTATTGTTCAGAATAACAACTCAAAGTGATGCACCTGTGTTGATAAAATTCATGCTCAAGAATGAGAGCTATGTCCTCAAGTAAGTAATATGCATGAGACTATATTCTGATGTAAGTATTATGTAGGTGACCTGTAGTGTGGTGGTCAGCAGAGTCAGCTCATTATCAAAATGTTTGGCCACATTTCCTTTAACCCAAGGCTGCTATTCAACTAACAGTAATTAGATACAGTACTTATTTATTAGGTGACTGGTGTGGGTTGCATTCTGGGGAAGGTCAGTTATAAACCTTAGGGAGAGTTCAATAAGCCTAACAAAATTCCTGTCCCTGACATTGGAAAACCAGAACAATAAACACAGCATCTCTGGAAATATATTGCTCTTCTAGTATTACCAAATGAAATATATTCATATTTCAAGTTATTACTTACCCTTGCCGATGACTCCTGTTGGCGTATGGAAGATGGTGAGGAGGGGGGAGGAGGAGAGGTGTTACTGTTTGGAAGGGAAGTCCCCTTCCATTATAACATCAGGCAGTAAAGATTTTTCTGGAGTGCACTCTCTGGCACGTCTTGCCTGCCTACCACTAGGTTTTGGTTGTGGCTCACTGCTCGATTTTCTCACAACGAAATGATCCACTGAAGATTTTTTTCCCTTCTTTGGAACACTTGTCTGTAGTAAGACATCACATTGTCATTTAAATGGTCAGTGCAACGGCCTGCTACAACTTTATCTGGGCAAGTTTTTTCAACAAAACTATGCAGTTCTTCCCATACTTCACACATTTTCTTAATGAGGAAGGGACATCCTCTATAGACTTTACTCACAACTATTTTCTTAGGTTGAACCTTACCACTGGCTTTCTTGGGACCCATATAATAACAACTTTTATGTTCAAATGGCCAAAAATCCAACAAAAACTGTAAATCCTTGTAAAGAATTCAGGTGGGATAGTCACTTGGCGCAAGGCTCTGGTAAACTGAGGGGTGATCGCCGTGCCACCACGTGCTAGATCGGCCTGTACACTTATCAACACCCTCGTATTCCAAGGCAACGCTCATATTCTGATGTAAATTTTCCGAGCAAATCCTGCTTGTAAACAGGAATGCTCATAATCTGAGGTACCACTGTACTTAAGTTCATGAGATGTTCCTGACTTCTATGTGTGACTCAAGCATTGTTCGTGTTATCAGCACACCAAGAAGTAATTATACAGTATTCATAATTTCTCGGTTGTAAGTTTTGGGATATCTCGCCCATATATAATTTGTCATCTAATACATGGTATAGTATACAAAATAAATAAAAATGAATAAAATTTTTATTTGGGTATAAAGTATGTACATACATATTGAGTTACAAGCAGAATGTTGAAATTTTAGATAGAGCTAGTACAGTATATACTATGCCTAAAGCCACTAATATGCACAGCATTTCCAGCAAGATGTGGGGGAAAAAACTTAAAAACCAAGACTTAAGATTAATCGAGATAAAAAGTATGAATCAAACAGAAGTAGAAAGTTCACCCAAATAGAAACATACACCAATGTTATGGTCACCTCATTGTTAGCTCTGCTCCTGATGAGAAATTTGAGTGTCGTAGATGTTTTCTGTACAAATCCTGTACAGTAATTAGCATTACTGCAAGTCTTGGTTATGTAGCTTGCTGCATGTATTATGGGTGGATAAGCCATTGCTTTGCTTCAGCTTAATTAGTGTATTTACTGATGATGATCTTAGTTCCTCAGTCTCTGCATTTTCTAATGAAAGATAAAGGGTATTAGAGATTTGAAGGAAATTGGTGTGTTTTGGCAATCATCCTCAAGAAACTTCTGGTTACTAACTCTAAGAGCTCTGAGAAAGAATCCAGTCACAATGTCTTGATTCATCTTGTGTCATGGTGAGAGTTGAAATGAATAAATAGTATATAGGAAAGGAAATTATCTTAATATTGTGATCATTAAGACATCAATATAATTCCTGGGTGGGACAGAAATTGTTAGGCATGTTTCCTTTTACCTAATGCCTCTGTTCACCTAGAAGTAAATAGGTACTCAAAATTTAGGCAACTGCTGTGGGGTTGCATCCAGGAGAAGGTCAATAGTCCAATCTGGAGGGACCTTGATACAAGCCTAAAGTGCTGTATAAATATACACAGGCTTTTTGTTCCAACAAGGGGAATTATAATGAAACCATTTCATAGTGCTTGGCATTCTTTCTAAGATCAGATATTATGTACCACGCCCTGCCCTGGTGACTCTCTATTACTCCCTTATCTATCCATATCTCAACTATGGTATTTGTACTTGGGGCTCTACTACCCAAAATCACTTACGTCCTCTAATTACTCAACACAAAGCTGCTATTAGGACAATATCCAATTCTGGCCCCAGACATCACTCGGTACCCCTACTCAAATCTCTGAATATGTTAGACATTAAGTCACTGCACATTCTCTCATGTGTATTATACATATATAAAACGCTAAACTATAATGCCAATCCTGATCTCAAAAGCTTCATAGAAGGTTGTAACAGAACCCATGAGCACCACACCAGAAATAAATACAGTTTTGATATTCCTAGAGTACGACTAAATCAAACCAGAAATGCTCTACAAATCAAGGGGCCCAGAATGTGGAATGACCTTCCCAACCATGTTAAAGACTGTACCTCTCTCAACCAGTTTAAGTTAAAAACGAAGCTATACCTAATAAATTCCATGTAACCCACCTTACCCCCCTGTTGTCAACCCATGTATATTTTTTGTTTTTTTGTTTTTCAAATCAACGCTGTTTGAATGTAATTTTCTGTAATAATTTGTAATTGTATTTGTGCTGCTTTTTCAACAATGTTCCCCCCTCTTTTACCTCTATTTTTTATATGTACTCATCACATCTTTTCTTTTTACCCATTAGTTTTAAGCTGTAGTCATTAATGTTTTTCCTGCCCGAAACGCTTTGCGTAATAGTGGCTTTAGGCATTGTATGTACTAGCTCTATCTATAAAGCCAACAAACTTTGTAAATCTCTTTATGTATGTACCTTACCTAAATAAAGATTATTATTATTATTATTATGGATGATGCTGGAGTATGGTCTGGCTTTGAGAGATTTTAAGTAGCTCTTACATGCAAATCATCATCTGTATATAAAGTCTGTTGTCATCTTTGTAATGTCATCTACATAAAAATATGAAAATGGAATTAGTGCATCTTTAAGTTTCAATAATATCTGTATTTAAGCCTTAACCAGTTATTTGGATCAAGTGTTAAAGCAGTTATTCATATTGCTGCCCCATTTTAGTGTGGATATGCATTTCATAAGTCGAATCTATTGTAACACTGTACTTAACACATTTTAACAGTACATATACTGTATTAAAAAATATATAAAAGTTTTAGAATAAATGCATCCTTAAATATTTTATATTTATCTTTAGTCCTCTACCAAATGTTTGGATTTAATTCAGTAAGATAAATATTTTCTTGATGTCTTTTAAAGTAGTTAATGACTTGCAGTCACATATAGTGTGGGCAGTTACTTTAGAGTTTAAAATTATTTATCAAAATAATAATACTAGTACTGTAATTCCCATTATTAGGGACAGGAAGCCTGTCATTAGGATTATTGATATCCTCCTTGGCCAACTACTGATCTTTCCCAGAATGCAACCCACAATAGTTACCCAACTTCTGGATACCTATTTATAGCTAGGTAAACAAAGGCATCAGATGAAAGGAAATTGAATCCAACTATTTCTGTCCTGTTCGGGTATTGAACCTGGGTCTCTCGATTGTGAGTTAAGGATGTAGACCACTCTGCTGCAGGCAAATTACTTAAAAAAAATGTTGTTCTTTTAATTTGAAAATATTATTTAACATTAAAGATGTTCCGTCACTTCAATATCCTATTTTCAGGAAAGGCAACAATGTGTCAGTAACTTCAACTCCAGTGTCACCTTGGTACAAACTTTATCAGTGGGATGCTTCTGAATCATCAGTCTTGGTCACAGCAGACAGCATAGATGCCAGTGAAGGTGTTTGTTCCATTCTTGCCTTGCAGAATGCACAGGTAAATTAAGGGATATTTACTGACATAACAAGTAAGCATTTATACTATATGTAATAACATAATGTACTGAACTACTCTAAATCCAATTTAAAAATAAATACATAATTTATATTTGGTAGGTATTTATATGCCTGCCTAGCCAACTGGCATAAATCTCACATATTTTTTTCATTCTAATTAAGACAAGTAGTGACTCTATACCATTCATCTTCAAGTATCACATCAGAAATCTGTATATAATTTGATAAATTCCTTTAATACATACAGTACATGTATGTATGTGTGTAATTACCTAAGTGTAGTTAAAGGATGAGAGCTATGTTCGCGGTGTCCCGTCTTCCCAGCGCTCTTTATCATATAAAGCTTAGAAACTACTGACGACCTTGGCCTCCACCACCTTCTCACCTAACTTGTTCCAACCGTCTACCACTCTGTTTGCGAAAGTGACTTTTCTTATATTTCTTCGGCATCTGTGTTTAGTTAGTTTAAATCTATGACCTCTTGTTCTTGAAGTTCCAGGTCTCAGGAAATCTTCCCTATCAATTTTATCAATTCCTGTTACTATTTTGTATGTAGTGATCATATCACTTTTTTTTTCTTCTGTCTTCTAGTTTTGGCATATTTGATGCCTCTAACCTCTCCTTGTATCTCTTGTTCTTGAGTTCTGGGAGCCACTTAGTGGGATGTCTTTGCACCTTTTCCAGTTTGTTGATATGTTTCTTTAGATATGGGCACCATACAACTGCTGCAGAGTCCAGCTTTGGTCTAACAAAAGTCATAAACAATTTCTTTAGTATTTCCCCATCCATGTACAGTACTTAAAGGCAGTTCTGAAGTTAGAAAGTGCAGCATAGGCCCCCTCGCACAATGTTTTTAATGTGATTCTCAGGTGATAGTTTTCTATTTAGAACTGCCCCTAGATCTCTTTCTTTATCAGACTTTTTTAAAGATTTCTCACATAATTTATAGGTTGTGTGGGGTCTATGTTTTCCTATTCCACATTCCATAACATGGCATTTATTTACATTAAATTCCATTTGCCAAGTGGTGCTCCACAGGGGCCTCGTAGCCTGGTGGATAGCGCGCAGGACTCGTAATTCTGTGGCGCGGGTTCGATTCCCGCACGAGGCAGAAACAAATGGGCAAAGTTTCTTTCACCCTGAATGCCCCTGTTACCTAGCAGTAAATAGGTACCTGGGAGTTAGTCAGCTGTCACGGGCTGCTTCCTGGGGGTGGAGGCCTGGTCGAGGACCGGGCCGCGGGGACACTAAAGCCCCGAAATCATCTCAAGATAACCTCAAGATAACCACATACTTATTCCGTCTAGGTCTTCTTGAAGGGTATGGCAATCATCTAAGTTACTTATCTTTCCTATTATCTTAGCATCATCAGAAAACATGTTCCTATAATTCTGTATTCCAACTGGTAGATCATTTATGTAGTCAATGAACATTATCAGTGCAAGAACTGAACCCTGTGGTACCCCGCTTGTGACATTTCTCCAATCCGATACATTGCCTCTGATTACTACCCTCAATTTTCTATCAGAAAATTTTTCATCCATGTTAGAAGCTTACCTGCCACCCCTCCAATATGTTCCAGTTTCCAGAACAACCTCTTATGTGGAACTCTGTCAAAAGCCTTTTTTAGGTTCAGATAGATGCAGTCAACCCCAACAATCTCTTTCCTGTAAAATCTTTGGCTTGATCATAGAATCTGAGTAAATTCGATACACAGGATCTTCTAGATCGAAAACCATACTGACTGCTTGATATTATATCGTTTTTCTCCAGGTGTATTACCTACTTAGTTTTAACTATTTTTTCCAATATTTTGACTATTACACGTGTCAATGATACAGGCCTATAATTTAGGGGGTTTTCTCTGCTGCCATTTTTGTAGATTGGAACTATGTTAGCCTTTTTCCACACATCTGCTACGACTTCTGTACACAGGGATGCCTGAAAAATCAGTTGAAGTGGGATACTGAGCTTAGGTGCATATTCTCTCAGAACCCATGGTGAAACTCCATCTGGGCCAATTGCTTCGTTCTTACTTAGCTCCTTGAGCATTTTTTCACTTCGTCTCTAGACACCTCTATGTGCTCTATGTTGTTCTCTGGAAATCTTATTGTGTCTGGTTCCCTGAAGATTTCATTTTATACAAACACACTTTTGGAACCGATCATTTAGCATTTCACATATTTCTTTTTCATTCTCAGTAGTCCTGTTCCCCATTCTCAATCTCTGGATTTTATCCTTAACATGCAGCTTGCTTTTAATAAATTTATAGAAAAGACCTAGATCTGATTTACATTTGTCTGCTGTACATTTCTCAAAGTTCCTTTCTGCCTCTCTCCTTACATTTGTGTAATTGTTTCTTGCTTGCTTGTAGTGCTGGTATGCTTGTGGGTCAGGCCTCTTCCTATATTGAAGTCAATTTCTTGTCTTTTCTCCTCTGGCCCTCTCACAATTTCTGTTGAACCAATCCTGTTTTCTGGTCCTGCATTTCTGTTTTGGTATGAATGTTTGTGTGCCTTCACTGTATATTTTGCAAAATTTAGCATACATCTCATTTATTTCATTGCCTAGCAACAAGTCTATCAAATTAAACTCATTAAAAAATCTTAAGTTCCCCATAGTGTCCTCTCTTGAAATCAAGTTTATCAACTATTTCACTGTAGCCATTCTTTTCTAGATTATATGGCAAAGCATATTTATTGTCCAACAGGGCCTGATCACTCTTTCCCAAGGGAGGAAGGTACTGGATGTCAAATATCTCTTCTTTCCTGGTACTGGTATTAGATCTAGTACTGACAGAACATTCCCTTCCCCTCATTATTGTGGCCTGCTTGACGTGTTAATATATGAATGTCTCCAGAATGAGGTTTACAAATCTGCCTGTCCAAATATCCTCGGTTCTCGCTTCGTAGGCCTCCCAGTATATTGCTTTAAAGTTGAAGTCCCTCAGTACCAATAATCGTGACTTATCTTTATCTGCTTTTACTATAATCTCTCAGGACCATTATGAAGCCCTCTTGTTTCTCATCCAGTTCCTCCTTTGTCCATGTTTTGCTTGCTGGTGGGCTGTAGGCATTTACAATTATCAGTTTATCATCTTGACTGCAGACCTGCAATGCCATTATATCAACTCCTCGAGGGTTTTCAAGTATTAACTCTCTTACCTTCAGTTGTTTTTTCACCAGCACAGCCACTCCTCCTCTTTCCTAGTCTTCCTGTCATGTCTCCAAACTGAGAAGCCCCTTGTGAATACGACTTCATTTGAAATATTTTCTTCAAGTTTCGTCTCTGTTAATGCGACAATATCTGGGACATTATGCCAAATTATATCTTTCAGCTCCAATATTTATTATCTCACTCCATCTATGTTGGTATATACAATTTTCAGGAACACGTTCCTTTTCCCTTTGATCTTTACACCCCCTTGCTGTAATGATTTTGTTGCTTTGTTTTATATACCATTTCACTATCTTTCCCAGTCCCTAATACTGTAGAAAAAAAGAATTTCTTTCTTCATTACTATTTTCATTTAGACATTTTGCTTCAACAAGGTTCATTTTCAGCTTTTCTTTGTCTTCCTTTGAGAGGTCTTGTCTTATTGACCAAAATTTGCCATCCTCATCACACTGCAATTTCCTGGCATTTCTAAACACTTCTGTCATGTGTTTCACTCCATTAAATGTCACCCTTAAATGTTAACCCAATTTCTATAAATATTAATGATTTTGATATTATTGTTTCTGCCAGCTATTTATGTCTAAGTAGACTGTTTTAAGACTGTTCAGCTTTCAGTAATCATAGAGTTGAAATACAAACTACATAATTTTTTAATAAAATATAATGGTACAGTATAGTACATACTGTATTTTCTGTGGGGAGCCCCTTCGGCTCCCTGGAGCTATCAGGCTAATATGCGAATCATTAGACCTGGGCATTTGTCAATGGAGTTCAGATTACCGGGGGCCCACGAGCCAGAACCTTGCCCCCTCAGAGAGGCACAGGGAGTAATGGCCCAGGAAAACCCCCCCTGTGGTTGGGGGTTTTCCTTATCTGCCATCGACTGGGGTTAGGCACCCAGAAAGGTAGGCATAACAAAACAAACCCCACATGGTAAGAAAATTGCAACCGAAAACCTAACAGAGAGGTAGAATGCCCTCCAATTATAAGGAAACAAGCAAACGTCACACCTTGTAATTGTGCTGCTCTTCCGCACAGTCCTAGAGGGGAGGGGAGCGGCGCGACTGCAAGGTGTGATGTTTGCTTGTTTCCCTGAGATTGGAGGGAGTTCTGCCTCTCTGTCTGGTTTTCAATTGCAATTTTCTTACCATGTGGGGTTTTTGTTATGCCTATCTTTTTGGGTGCCTAACCCCGGTCAATGGCATATTAGGAAAACCCCCAACCGCAGGGAGGTTTTCAGGGCCATTGCTCCCTGTGCCTCTCTGAGGAGGCCAGGTTCTGGCTCGTGGTCCTCAGTAGGCTGAACTCCATTGACTAATGCCCTAGTCTAATGATTTGCATATTAGCCTGATAGCTCCAGGGAGCCTCTGGGGCTCACCCAGAAAATGGTGTTTCATTACATTCAACACTGGTTTTTTCTTAGTGCCCTGTGGACACAGATGAGTCTGGACTTAGGTCTGGTCATGGACGGTACCAAACCTTCACTAGTCGGGCTGGAATGATTGCACGGAAAGATGAGTTTCCAGATGGTGTACACATTCTTGTCTTGTCCCTACCTGATGATGAACCTTGTACACTAAATATTGCATGTAAGTTTTCTGAGTTACTCCAAATAGCACTGGATTATCTTATTTATGTTTTAACTCTTAAATGATAATTATAGATATCTTTGGGGAGTTTGGACCTCATTAGCTTCTGGTCAGGATAGGGGTTCTGTCTCACCAGTTTCTAGGGCAGTAGCATTGTCTTTTGGTTTCAGCTTCACCCCTATTTCGGTGGCATTCTTTTTCATTTCTGAAATTGGCTGCTCATCAGGCTACTGTATTTTATACTTTCGTGGTTCACCCCTTTAACAGCACCTTCTCCCATGTCTGGTCTCATGATGTTGAACATTTCAAGTTGTTTCCTGGGGCCTTTGGTGGCTACCTTGTGGCTCCCTAGTGGTGATGCCAAGGATAAACATCCTCATGGCCCAATCTGACCAGGCCTCCTGGTTGGTGGTTTGGTCTAGGTATAGCTGTCTCTTCTACTTCGCAGGGTTATCGCAGAGTGGTTGAATACTGGGGTGGTTGAATTGATTTTCTCCTTGTGTAGGGTGTCCCATCTGTTCCTGGTTTCCAAGAGGGACTCACCGAATATTTGGTTCCTTCTCATTCTCTTGGGTTTGGACAGCTTCATTCCGTATCTTTTCTTCCATTTGACCACCTTCAGTAAGGTCTGCATGGTTTAGCAGGTGGATGGATGCTTGGATACTGTCTCTGGTACTTAAGAATGCTTACTGGCACTTTCTTTTTCACCAGAGTACAGGGACTGGCTAGGGTTTTGCGTGGGGCATTTTTGTTGTGGTTTCAGGGTAATTCTCTTCTATTTGTATCTGGTGCCCAGGATGCTTTTCAGGATGCAAGTCATGGTCTTTCATCTTCATCTTTTAAGGACATGCAACTTGGTCTACATTGATGACAGACTGTCTGCATGTCTACATGCCAGGAATCTGCAGCCAGATTCACGAAGCAGTTATGCAAGTAATTACGAACGTATACGTCTTTCCTCAATCTTTGATGACTTTGGCTACATTTAACAAACAGTTTACAAGCATGAAAAGTTTCCAATCAACTGTTGATATTGTTATAAACAGTCTTCTGGAGCTTCGGAACTCATTAAGTGTTTAATAATTGTAAACAAGGCCGCTGAAGATTGAAAAAAGATGTACAGGTTCATAAGTGCTTGCGTAACTGCTTCGTGAATCTGGCCCCTGGTTTTTTCCCAGTTGTCGAGATTTGGATTCCTTATTAATTGGGGTAAGTCCCAGTTACCCCAATTAATAAGGTCTGGACAGGCTTGAACTTTGCATCGCAAGTCTGGACTTTGCTATGCCTCATCTGGAATTCTCAGTTAGTGTTCCTGTCTTTGCCTTTGAAGGCTTGGCATTCTTTGCCTGTTTAGTGTTGGAGTGTGTTAAAATTTCCTAGTGGTGGCCTAAGAGGTTGTATGCAGCCTGAATCTTGCCTATGTGGTTTACTGAATGTTGCTGTGGGTGTTGTATGGTTTCTCCAAGGCTGGCCATTTTCAGGATCATTGGGTTTGGACCTTGTTTGCTCTTCAGTGGCTTCTTTGTCACCACTTTTTTCTTCAGGTTTCTTGGGGTTCAGTTCTATGGTGCCTTCCTCCTCTTGTGCTTGGCCTGTTTATGTATGCCTCAGATCTGGGCTGGGGTTCTGTGACCATCACTCACCAAGCATCTCAGGACCATTGGTTTGGTCCTATTTGTTGAGTTCATAGTACAGTTTGCAAGTTGGCTGTAGCTTGGTTTGCTCTTTAGCTTCTTCGTCTCCTGCTGGGCTCCATGATCCAGCTTCACTCTTGCTCATCTACAATTTGTTGTCAGACTATGGGGCATTTGCATTGGTCTCTTCCATTATGGAGCTGGATTCTGCATTTACTGTTGCTTTTTTCTCATTTCTCTAGGTTTGGCTCTTGACACAGTTTACGTGTGTGGGAACCTTTAATTCTAAATCTGTAATATTAACTTGAAATACATACTGTATACAAAATAGAAGTGTATAAAAAGTACAGGACTATGTAATTTGTAAATTTAATAGGACTATGTAAATTTAAATTGGGGAAAAAATAATTTAATAGGGGCTTAGCTGAAGTAGATGAAGTCAGAACATTCTGCAGTATCCCAAGCCTCTAGTAGGATGAGCAAGGGGTTATTAGCAAAGGCTAATGTCTGCAAAGCAGTCCCACATTAACACAATTTATCATATATTTGCAATAATGAAATATTAACGCAGCAAGGCACTAGCTCTTTGATTTTACTTTCCTAGCTTGACCAAATTTAGCTACCAATGATTACTTAATCTATAAATATATCATTAACCAAGACTTAGTTAACATAGCTAGTTAAATTCAATGTAACAATTAATTACACTGTAATACTGTAACAATAAGTATTTTATTATTAACACTATTATTATTTATTTATTATTAACTGATGGTGGGCACTTTGTCCCTTGTCCTAGCCACTCCAACCTGTCTTCCTAATAGAGCATCTCATTTTGATGCATACTCTACCTAAGGCCAAAAATGGTCATACTAGAAAATGGAATTGGCTCGCAAAATTGACATACTAATCCAGTTTGTTATAGGTCCTCTGGTAAGTTAGGATAGGTTGCTTTAGTACGACAGTTTCTTGACATAGAGAAACCTTAGAAGAACAGGCTGCACCACTATTTAGCTAATTTTTATTTATAATTCATTGTGTCAGGGGACAGGAAGTCAGAGTGTATTTGTACATGTTTTGGTTTTTATCGAGTTCCCCACCCAATCTTATCTTGAGGTTATCTTGAGATGATTTCGGGGGCTTAGTGTCCCCCGCGGCTCGGTCCTTGACCAGGCCTCCACCCCAATGAAGCAGCCCATGACAGCTGACTAACTCCCAGGTACCTATTTACTGCTAGGTAACAGGGGCATCAGGGTGAAAGAAACACTGCCCATTGTTTCTCGCCGGCGCCCGGGATTGAACCTGGGACCACAGGATCATGCGTCCAGTGTTCTGTCTGCCCAGCACCGGCTCCAAGGCCAAATTACTGACCCCGCCCAGGATGCAATCCCACAACAAGCTGACTAACTCCTGAGTACCTACTCACTGCTAGGTGAACAAAGGCATAAGGTAAAAGGAAATGTGCCCAACCATTTCTGTCCCGCCCGGGATTCGAACCCGGAATTCTTGATTGTGCTTGAGAATGAATTCGACTGTACTAGCGGGACCAGCTTGAAGTACAGTACATAAATTTTGGGTTTTGCATCAATTTGGGGTTAATCACTATAGTATCTCCTGTCTTGTGTTTTATATGTAGCAGATAGTTAATGCTACACAGCTTTAATAAATGTGCCATGAAATCGACATAGTTGCATGATTGACAACAGAAAATACTGTACATCTTCAAGAGAAAAATTAATCTGTTTAACAGTCAACCTGCTGAAGCTGTCAAAGCAAGATTAGTGCTAAATTTTAAATTGCAGCTATAAACCTTGATAAACTAAATGGGAAGGCTTTTAATAAACATCAGGCTTAATTCCTTTACATGGTTACTATTTATGGTGGCTTTTATGTAAAAGGTGAACATGAATCATGGAAAGGTGGGCCATCAGGGATGTGCAAAATCAAATACAGTAATGGCATAGAGTGATTTATTGACTGTAGTTAAAGAGGTTTGAAGTATGAAAATGATTTGATAATGGTGTGTATACGAAAACTATAGTCAATGTTTAGGTTTAGTGGACGGCTGACAGCACCACAATTTTCCTTCTCTCTTACTAAAGAAAACATGAATATCTGGATTTAAATAATGCAATTGTAGACAATACTTTGGTCCCAAGATGTCACCTGCTTGCTACACACTCACTCAGTTATTAAGCATTATCTATTTAGCATGAAGGAGTCCTAACATGTGTTTACCATTTTTGAATCGTTGATGTGTACTGTTTGATGCTGTAAATGGATAAAACTATAATCCAAGAGATAGAGACTAGTTTAATTACACTCCTAGTTTAATGTTAGTAATATGCAGGCATCATTTAATGAAGTGATATGGTAATCTCAATGATTTATCTTAAACAAATGTTCAGTACAGTATTTTTCTCTGTAATCATAAAATCTTTGATTCATTGCAGCTAGGTCCAACCATACCAGCCGCCAGAAGACAGTTGTACTGCAAGTGTATGATCATGCTACAATATGGTCAACATGGCACATCTTTCTCTTAACAGCTGCATTTGTGGCAATATGTATATTTGTCTTCGCAAAAGTAGTGTTGATTATAATTGAGAGGTATGTACAGTATTAATATTGATTGTATATTTTCTTGAAATGTCATAATTTTCACCATTAATGAACACAATTCATAGTACAGTAATTGTCACTGCTTGTGTACAAAAAAAAATTATTGGGCACACCTAGTCTCCTGCAGACAATTGCTGCAATGAGGCTCCCGCCACTTGAGGGTGGAGGGAGCATTTTAAGGGTTAACCCTTAAACCGCACACATTGTATATATACAATTTGAGTAACTGTCACCAAACCATGCATATTGTATATATACAATTGTGGGTGCTGCACACGATTTAAATGTCCCGCGGGGTAAAGGGGGCACCCTATACACCAGCCATGGGTGATTGTAAACAGGCACCATCTTGGAAAAAAATTCAGAGTAAGCTACCATTGTGAGGGGGGCCTCAATTACCCAAGAGACACACCATGGCAGGCGCTTCACATTCCAGCAGCCGACTGCACTCAGTACAGCACGCCTCCCAGTCATTGACTGAGGAAGAAATTCATACTGAATTGTTCCAGCTGGGTGAGGAACCTGATATCGATGACTCCGACATAGATCAAGACTACACACAACCCTCAGATGTGGATACGACCGACAGTGAGAGCGAACATGTGGTTGCCATGAGGGTTGCGCCTATCTTTCTCCAGTGCCACCTCACCCACACTCCACACCAATTCGCCCCCACCACACAGTTCAAGTGGTACTGTGCAACTTTATGATGTTTTGGGTAACGAGTCTGAGGAAGGTGACTCATTTTCTGGTTTTAGTGATTTAAAATCAGAGAATAGCTTTACCACGCCTGTTGCTAGTGCCAATGGGGTGCATGGTGTTACCAAGCGATGTTTTGTTGCGTCAGCAGCATCTCGCCCAGCCTGCATGGTACCACATTGAGACAATGAGGAACCAAGCCCCTCATCTTCAAGTAATTTTTCCTCATCGTCTGTACCCTACTGTGCGTAGACAGGCTTCTGCTTCTGGTCCACGGATTCCTCGCTGTAGTGCCAGGTGACATGTGAGATGGGATGTGAAAAAAATAAGAAGACTGCCTTCTGAAGGATAGGAGCATACAGGGTATGTAGGGTCAACCATACAGAAATACAGAAGCAGCAGAAACCAAAACCCCAGCCAGAGGAGCCTCCGAGAGTCAATCAGAACGAAGTTACAGGAGGCTCAAGAAATGTAGGACAGAAGCCAAATGTAAGTGGGCACGAAGGTTGTCTGCAATCATAGCAGCCAACAGCCAGGGGACTTGAGCATGAAGTTGCAACATCACAAGGACAGGAGTGAAGAGGCATGCATGGAGGGACTCAAAAGAACATCCAGAACACCTACAACACAGTAGACACTTCTCGTTGCTCAAGTGTGCGGGTATGACAGAAACTGTGCCAACCCCCAAGTGAAAACAAAGGACAGTCTGCCAGCCAGGATAACTCCAGAACCTCATAATGCACGAAATTATGGGTGGAACAATTGAACTTTAAGAAAACCATCTTCCAACTGGGCACACTACCTAGACGTCTGCAACACAGAACCTCAAATGCAAAGCAGTCGCCATCTGATACCTCTGAACATCAAAAGAAGGGCGAGTAAGAAGAGTCACATGTTGGGAACAAGTCCCCACATGACTTAGGGTCGAAGGTGTCACCGACCCATCAGGTAGCATGTAGGCAGAATGTATGAACATTGCCCGGTGACACTGACGATGAACAACCCACAAATTTGTAGATAGCAAGAGCAGGGCACGAAATAGGTACCCATAGTACAACCGAACCTGCAAGGGTTTTCCAGGGCCTGAAGGGTGAGTGCTCCCTGCAGAAAGCCCAAGCACTAGGAACGTTATGCCTGTAACCCGTGTATACTTGTACAGGCACTCTGGCTATCCGAAGTCAATGGAAAAGTCCAGGGAGTAATGAGGAGGGGGGTGGGGGGGTGGTTAACCGCAGCAAACCCTAAGTGAAACCTAATAAGGTAAAGCAGAAAAGGACAAAAACATGAAAAAACATGAAAACTGACAGAAATTAAAATCCGGGACTTTCTAGGACCCAACTGGAAGAACGAGCAACTAGGGAGAATTGTAGCACCAAAAAGACATGTAAGCTAGAGGTCCACCATGGCATGCCAGGTGGTCACACGAACCACTGTGCACCTCACCAGCAATATACACTATTGACCCGAGGAAAAACAGTAAAAAACAACCAGCTTATCTGAAGTGCGAGGGGCCACCACAAGCAAGAAGACCCACATGGGTGTGTATCCTGAACACCAGGGAAGAGAACCCTGACTGTGCAAGGGCAGCACTTAATGAACACACATGGGGAGGAAACCCTGAGCACATTCAGCTAATGATCACATTCAGCACATGATCCTGGATCATGCTGCACAAACATGCAAAAGAACAGCCACAAAGGCAAACACCACTTAGCTAAAGAGAGGACTCTGGAGTCAGAGCTAGATGAGAGGGCAACCAGCACTGTGCTACATCAGCATAAGAACTGGTGGTGATGCAGCTGGCTGACCCGATCTGCCTCCCTCCTCCCCTCAAGTGGTTGGGAATTAGCTCATGCAAGTTTCACAAATTTTAGATTGTTTGTTTACATTGTTGGGGGAGTTCTTTTGGCAGTTTTGAGGCTGGTTTCTAACCAAGCAGTAATCTGTTTTGTTTTGCTGACTTTCTGGGTGCCTTCCCTTAGTGGTGACATACATAAATAATCTTAAATAAAAGGTTTTCATAGTGCCACTGCTCCCGGTGCCTCTTTGAGGGGGGCCAAGTTCTAGCTCGTGGTTCCTTGTAGGCCAATAAAAACCGTGCGACTGATGGCACCTAGTAGTATGGCACTGTGTTAATGTAGTAGCTTCAGGGAACCACAAGGGGCTCCCACATAAAAAGCCAACCAAACCCTAGGAATAATCAAGCAAATATTTGATTTAATCTCTAGTTAGCCCTCATTTGTACTATTGTGCCCAAGCATGGAGACCTAATCTTCAGAAGGACATATCTGCTTTGGAGAAAGTTCAACACCAGACAACAAAAATCATCCCAGAACTAAGTCAACTCTCAAACCAGGAAGAGTTGAGGGCTGCAGTGCTAACAACACCGCACACCAGACATGACAGGACAGAAATCATTGAAACTTTTAAAATACTGAACAGTTTAAAGAACATTGGTCCAGACGAATTCTTTTAAAGGTCAGATGTAACACAAAGAAGGAGCAACAGCTTCAAATTTAACAAGCCACAATGTAAGACAGGAAACTTATGTTTTTTCACCCATAGGGTTATAAACCCATGAAACCACCTACCCACTGTGGTATTCTGATGACAAAATATATATTACCCCAAAATGTACCATCACAGTCCAGTGAAAAACAAGCATCACGAAATCATCAATTTGTAGTAAACCTGAATTTCGAGTCAGTGAGGTGCAGAATGGTAAAGTTTAACACTGTGTAGTTGGGTGGGGCTTAGAAAACTTTGCAGTAGGCTGCCGTGTATAATGACACCCTCCCTATAGGATTCCCTATAAGAATAGCCACATGCACCTTATGATGTGTTTGTCATGATTTCTTTATGAACCTATGGATATTTGTTGTTACTTATAAAGTGGATATTGTATATACAGTATTTTAAACTCCATCACCGAGTAGCTAAAGAAAAATGAAATAATGACTAATAATGACTCTACATATTATATCATCCACTGGAAATCCATGGAAAAATGTGTTTTTTATTAAATAATTATTTTTTCTTTGACCATTTGATAGAACACATTACATGTAAAAAAAAATCAAAATAAACAACTGAGTACAATGAAATGTGTCCTCTAGTTGACACCTGAGGAGCTCCCGGAACTCCTACCACAGGCTCGCTAGAGACACAAGGGACACTAGGTTTTTATTATTTTTTTCTACCACTGGATACAAGAATCTTTACAAAGCATCCTGGCCCCCACCTTGTGGTGGAGGTCACGCATGGAGATTAATATCAATCCATTACTGTGGTAAATCACCCACAAAATTTTTTAAATGACACAAAACACTGGACCTACCGGTGAGCAATGTCTAGCAACACATGAATCTAGTAAGGTACTTAACTGCTTCCACCCAAGAATGTTGTGTTGATGGTAACCCAGTTCTCAGATATACAGCTATATATCTGTATAGATATATAGCTGTATATATATATATCTTTATATCTGAGACTTATCCACACTGATTGTATTATTATTCTATACTCATACAATATAACTCTAAAATTCATTTCACATTTTGAAACTTTTATACAAAATGTTTGCCCAGAAAATTCTGAATATGCATAATACAATACCATGCAAATCATAGGCTGCCTGTATTTAGTACCTACAGATCTAATATACAAATGGCTGAGAACTGATTCATGCCCAGGATGAAAATTGGCTCAGCTTGACAGTAACAATATCAGCCGCTGAAATGCTAAGTGGCTTGCATTGTTGGAATGACACTTTGTCCTGATACTTTATCCTGACCCCTGTCCAGATATCTTGTCCTGACCCATGACCTAACATTATGTCCTGACCTATGACCTAACATTATGTCCTGACCTATGACCTAACATTATGTCCTGATCCATGACCTAACATTATGTCCTGACCACCTTCCTGATAATTTTTCTTGATCTCTGTCCTGATACTTTGTCTTCACCCCTGTCCTGATAATTTTTCTTGACCCTTGTGCTAATATTATCTCCTGACTCTTGGTACATTTGAAAATACATATTCATTTCCATTTTGTGCTTTGCAGACAGTTGAGCCCAATATTAGCCTGTAGAATACAGTATTATAATTTTTTATTATAAATCCTTTAATATTTGTATTTTTTTGTTTTTAGAAGTTTGGTACCTAAAAGCAGTGTTGACAGTGATGATGAGAGACAGCTAGTAGAAGGAATGGAATCTGGCAGTACAAGTGGTGTCAGCAGAAATCGATATGAAGTAGAAGTAGGAGGTGCGGCTATTTTGTGTGGAGTTGAAAATCAGGTGAGATTTAAAAATAATATATAGATTGTGTGTATAATTACCTTACTGAAATTACAGGATGAGAGCTACGCTCACTTTGTCCTGTCTTCTCGGCACTGTCATATAACGCTTTGAAAGTACTGATGGTTTTGGCCTCTATCGCCTTCTCGCTTAACTTGTTCAAATCTTCTATCACTCTGTTTACAAAAGTGAACTTTCTGATGTTTTTTTCTACAGTTTTGTTTAGTTACCTTAAATCTATGATCTCTTGTTCTTGATGTTCCAGGTCTCAAGAATTCTTCTGTGTCAATTTTGACAATTTCAGTTACTGTTTTGTATGTAGTGATCATATCGTCTCTTTTTTTTCTGTCTTCTAGATTTGGTATATTAATACCTCTGACCTCTCTTTGTAGCTCTTGTCTTTCAGTTCTGGGAGCCATTTTGTTGTATGTCTTTGCACCTTTTCCAGTTTGTTGAAGTGCTTCTTAAGATATGAGCACCATACAACCGCTGCATATTCCAGCTTTGGTCTAACAAAAGTCGTGAACAATTTCTTTAGTATTTCGCTATCAATGTATTTAAAAGCAATTCTGAAGTTAGAAAGTGTAACATAGGCTCCTCGCACAATGTTCTTTATGTGGTCCTCAAGTAATAGTCTTCTATCTAGAACCACCCCTAGATCTCTTTCTTTATCAGAATTCTTTAAAGATTTCTCACAAAATTTATAGGTTGTGTGGGGTCTATGTTCTCCTATTCCACATTCCATAACATGGCATTTATTCACATTATATTCTATTTGCTAAGTGGTGTTCCATATACTTATTTTGTCCAGGTCTTCTTGAAGGGCATGACAATCATCTAAGTTTATCTTTCCTATTATCTTGGCATCATCAGCAAACATGTTCATTTGTTTATTAAATATGACTGTATTCCATCTGGTAGATCGTTTATGTAGACAATGAACATTACTGGTTCAAGAACTGAACCCTGTGATATTCCACTTGTGACATTTCTCCAGTCCGATACATTGCTTCTGATTACTGCCCTCATTTTTCTATTAGAATTTATCTTTCACAGACGGATTTAAGCTTAACGTGATTCAATCTGCACTATTTGCCCTTTGCATAAACTGTATTGCAACCTCATTACCTTTACTGGTCAGTTACTCTAATGATCACTTAGAAGAATCATGTTGAAGGTACTCACACAGTCTATTGCATCTAGTTTACCTTATCACAATTTCTTCTGTATTTTTGTCAGTTCACTATTATTTCCCAAAATATATTGCATTGCAGAATTCCTGGTCACTTGCAGATTATTTTATGAACTTTCGAGTTAACTTGATGCTGCTAGAGGAATTAGATGATGATAGTATAGTACTGTATAGATATTTTTGCCCAATAACTTTATGCAACATCTCCGAATTGAGCAGGAGTCCTGGCATGGAATGATTTGCATGGTGGTGCATTGCTAAATCCACCTATCAGGTCTTTTTCTACTGTTTCCACCAATCAGGAAACTTTGTTCAACTGCGTGGGTACATTATAGCTTTCCGATAGGTCGTCAGAGGTGACATGGGCCTGATGATGTCATGGCTACATCACAGCCATGTCATGACTGGGGCAATATACCACATTCAACAGCTAGCTTGAGATAGCAAGTGAACCTTTCTCTATATCTGTAGATGCTAATGCAGCATATCTCTTTGCTGGAACAACCTACACTGTACCTTTCATTATCATCATACTCCCTCTCTTCCCATTTTCCTCACTGCTCCCCTCTAACTTTTCTCCCCCAAGATCTCCCTGCTCTTCCCTCTCACCCCCTCTCTTCTACTCTCCTCTCTCCACCATTTCTCTCATTCTCCCCCTCACCCCTCTTTCCCACATCTTTCCAATCTCGAACTGACAGATATTTCTGTCCATATATATATAAGGGGTACTTGGCTGTACCTGGGTCTGTTTTCCCCTTTCTCCACTCTTTCCCCCTCTTCACCCCATCTCCCATTCCCCTCTCATCTCCTATCCCCTTGGTATGCCCCTTCTTCTCTCCCCTTGTCCTCCTCCTCTCTGCATCTCCTTTCCCTCCCCTTCTCCACACTGAAATAACTCTATGGGAAACAAGCAATATTTCAGATGCCATGAAAATCACATGGGAGGGTCTCTATAAATGTCAGTATTTCTTAAAGTATTTCACTTGAGCCAACCCCGACTGGCCTATGAGACTCCCCTACCCCACATGCTTCATATGTGAAAGTTGGGTAAGGCTATCCCTAAGCATCTGGCCTTCAACTTTGGACAGACAAGAAACAAACAAGCAAGCAGGCATTCTCTCTTATATAGATTGCTAAACTTTCTTCACATATTCGCAAGTTTCAAATATTCATTATTGGAAAAAAATACGGCAGAATTTGCTTTTAGGTCACTGAACAGGTGACGGTGCAGAACAATCTTCACGCATAACCTGATTTTGAGAATTGGAGAGACTACACATTCTACACCGATGCTGTAAGGGCATGAGCTGGTAAGCTGTACTCTGAGAGTACGAACTCACAAAACCTGTCCTTAATTTCTTAGTTACAGTACAGGTACGTTACCTTAAACCAGGGATGTAGAACCAATATGTATTTATAAACACTTCAAACACAAGAATGACCACATGGGGCCATTACCATATTTTTACATTGGCGGGACTCAAAAAACAATCAAAGTGCGTGCCTTACATTTATTTAAACACAGGAAATGGGATAATACACTAACTAGGAATAGTCTCTCTCACCAGATTAATGATTATAGTTACAGTTACTCAGATATAAATGGAGGTCAATAATCTCACACTGTGAGGTGGGTACCTCACAAGCAAACACCACGCAACCTGTGTGTGTGTGTGTGTGTGTGTGTAGTCTCAGCCCTCTCACTCTCGTGGAGTGCGGGGACGCTCCTTGCGAAGGCAACATTTCGTGCAAGATGGTGGGTCACACCTGTGGGGTTCACCAGGTGAGAAATCAATCATTAGGAGTCTTTACAGCACTCCTAACAGGGGACAAGCATACAGCTTAAGTAGATGACATTATGATGGAATAACAGCAGGCAAGGTCCATAGCATTAACAAAGCTATGTGCCCACACATCTTGAATTTTCATGAATGGTCTGCCAGCAACAGGTGCACACCGACTTTGTTGACAAAGTTACCGCCACAGCCCTGGCAACCAGTGGCGGAAGGCAAGATGACCACCCAGCCGCTGTGGGCGGCGAGGCAGCCTGGATACATGTCCAGGCACATCAACTGAGACCTAGCAAGTGTGGAACACCTAATGGATTCAAAAAGCCAAAGACTGCACACAACATATGTGGGGATGACATCGACTGGTGCGGGCAGACAGCTTCAACAGTTGTGTCCAGAAAGCAGACGACATGTAGAAAGAGTAACAACCGTGGACATTAGCAGTAGCCTAGAAACAGCTTAAATGCAAAAGTGGATAACAGCTACACAGCTGTAGGTAGACAGCTCCAACAGGTGTAGGCAGACAGCTCCAACAGGTGTAGGCAGACAGCTCCAACAGGTGTTGACAGACAGCTCCAATAGGTGTGGGCAGAGCTAGTTCTGGAACAGGTGTGAGCAGACAGCTTAAAAGGTGTAGGCCAACAGCTTGGTTCAGAAACAGGTGTGGATAACAACAAACAGGCACAGCCTCTGCAGATGTGGATAACAGCATACACAGGAACAACAGGTGTGGGATTTCACCAGATAGCAACCTCAGTAAATGTGGAGACAACATAAACAGGTGTAGGCCACCACAGGGGATGGATAGCCTAGAGCGAGGCTAGCATGCCCAGGAGCGATGCCACTGGTTGGGTGTATGTGAACTCACATGGCTTCCGCCAAGATGGACGAGTAGGCTTACATGTCCGCCATTTTGAAACAGAACTTCGTCATCTTGTAAGTGAGCACATTGTCCTGCAGTACATGACTCCTCAGCGTGTGTAAATAAATGATAATAATGCATTATGACTTGTCAGTGTCCCGAAAACAAAAATAATTGCACCAGAATTAACACTGCCAAATTTACGTATCCTGAAAATTAGGTTATAGCGCCACCAAATTCAGTTAATTAAATACTGCAAAGTGAACAAGGCATAACCCAGTCTAGTTTTAATATTTACTTTAAAATGGCTCATATGCTCAACGGCTAGTAATTTACAACAATAAAAGTAAAATAATGGTAGCTTATGGCACGAGCAGGTAAGGCTTGCATGGGTTTACCGGAACTAAAGTTCTTTTGATCCCCAAGCAGCCGTATAAGGGCTGCATACTTGTAAGCCATTCAAAATAATCCTGTGTTGTTCAATAAAACCCTGTTGTGAAATTGTTCCCCAATGTTTATTTCTTGTCCCATGTAGAATAAGATTTCTTGCTTTGACCTGTGCTCAAGACTTGTGCTGGCAAATATATAGAATCTAGATAGTCTTCCCATTGTTTATAAAAAAGTAAGAACGGGTTTGTTAATTGTACTCTAGGGTACAGCTTCCACTCTCAAGCCTTACAATGCTGAATAATTACAAATCCTATTGCTGGGGCCTAGACTTTTATCATTCATTCACATATGTACAGTGAAACATGTATCATTTATCCACATAGCATACATAATATGCACAAATTTATATCATTATTCTAAGACAATTTTATGAAAAAAAAAAAATACAACTTTTTGTTGTTTTTACTTTGCAGAATTTTACCAGCAGCCACACAGGTTCAGGGACAAGCTTTGATGGTGCAAGATTTGATACAAGAGAAGAAATTGGAGCAGTCGGAATAGGAGAAATTAATGCCACAAGAGAGGAACCTAGAATGGGAGTAAGACAATCAATTTATGCCCCAGAAGAAAATGGAATAGGTAGTGCTCTTATTTTGGTCTCATTTAGTCACTCTAGAGGTAATAAAATAATAATTAATAATTTATTTTGGAAGGGACAGGCAGCATGTATATGTGTATATGTTACACTTGTATCAAGGTTCCCCCAAGGTTGAATTACCGACCACCTCAGGATGCAACTCCACAACAGCTGACTTAACTCTTGGGTACCTATTTACTGTTAGGTGAACAGAGGCATTCAATGATAGGAAATGTGTGGAGTCTCTGTTGAACTTGTAGGTCTAGAAAGTGTTTTTCTAGAACTAATTTGTAAAAAGCCAGTGTTGAATATAATGAAATGCCCTTTTCTGGGGGTAGTATCGGAGGCTCCCTGAAGCTAACTGAACTTTATTAGTTTGGTCTTTATTAGTTTGGGGTCATCAGTCACTGGAATTCTGAGCCTACCGGTAATCACAAGCCAGAACCTGGTCCCCTCAGAGAGGCGCAGGGAGGATGGCATATGACCACTTTACATTTAAAGTATAGGTACCCTGTATTGTCATATTCTGCCATCAACTGGGACAGTAGCCCAGAAAGATAGGTGAACTAAAACAAGAAACTAGCTGGTAAAATACAACTTACAGCCTGAAAGAGCAAAGAAACTCCCTTGCAAGAAAATAAACAAGCCAAAACAAGCAAGCAAGCTAATATTCCTGCTTGTTAGCCAAAACCCCCACCCCACCCCACCCTCCCTGTATGGGGAAAGAGGAGCCAGCTCAGGCTTCTCTATCCCTCCAGGACAAAGTTTGATAAAACCGCTGACAGAAGTGAGGGAGGGAGTCAGGGAGCCTCTGGAGCTACCCCCAGAAAATGGCATTTTATTACATTCAACACTGGCTTTCTGGGGGGGAGCCCCATCGGCTCCTTGAAGCTAACTACTTACAGAGAAGGAAAAGAGGGACTTACCCGAGAGGTGGCAGCACTGCAAGTAGAATTGCAAAGAAAGAACCGGCAGCCACGACAGACGCCTCAAAGCAACACAAGGCCAGACAAACCCTAGAAATATCCGACATCCAGGACCCTGTTTGACCTCCAAAACCCCCATGCTTTAATACCAACCCAAGACATGTTACCAAACACTGCAGTGAGCAGCAAGTACTGCCTCACATCATGGGCACAAGGGTAGACCGCAGGCTGGCTGGATTGTATGACACTGTGGACAACCTATTACACACGAGCTCTGGAACAGCGAACCAAGGAAACCGGATCCACCCTGAGAGCATCCACCTGCACAAGACCGGTGGCCCGCAGGTAGCGGCGCAAAGCCGTCACCGGACACAACACGTGATGCACCCCCGGCCTAACCAACCTAGACCCCACCACGAGGACTTCTGGAAGCCTGCCATCTCAATCTTCACCTGAAAAGAAGGAGAGGGCTGCAACCAAAGAAAACGACCCCAGGACCAAAATAACAGAATCCCGGCATTGGAGGAGAGCAGGAAGCTCTCCAACCCTATCCTCAGAAGCCAAGGCCAACAAACAGTAGGCCTTACGAAAGCAATCACTTACCGAAAGAGCCACCACGAAATGAGAAAAAGAAAGAAAAGAAAGAACCCGGTCCAAAGACAAGGAAGGCGCAGGCGGTGCATGAGCATGCCGGTGGTGAAAAACACATGAAAACTTGCAGAACAGAGCGGAAGTAACATCCACCTTGAACGCAAGCCGGAGTGACTCTGCCAACGGCACACGAGAGCAAGCAACAATATTCGGTATGAGATGCTGGTTCAGAAAAGACAAGAAAGAAAGGACAATGCAACCCTGTTGAAACAGCCGAAAACCTTGGAAGGGAAAGGAACTGACATAAAGACCAAAAGATACTTCATACTGTCACCGAGAAGATCACAGGTGGGACACCATCAAAGAAACCACCTAATCACCATAAAAATGCTGATACACCCTTCATCAGAAAGACCAGGCGCGAAGTCCGGAGCAGTAAAGCAAACCAGCAAGGGACCTCACAGGCGTGAACTGCTGACAGAGGCAGAGCCACAGAAAAACGCATGGGTTCAGACACTGAGCAAGCAGCACCTGAAACAAAGCCGGGCTGGGCCGGCCACCATGGAGCCAGGATAAGAACCCTTCCCTGAAAGAATTTGAAATGAGCCAGGACCTGGAGCAACAGCTGTACAGGGGGAAAGAGGTATAGAAACCCCTACCTCGACCAGTCCTGCCGAAAACGTTTACCCAACAGCCTCGCAGTCAGGGAACAGCACCACAGACAGAGGAAGGCGCCAAGCCCATATTGACACAGTGGACCTTCTGGGTGACTGTACATCTGGCAAAGCCTCCTGAAGGACACAGAATCGATCATCCACATTGTGGAAGGGGAAGGAACAGGATAGGCCGGCAGCCAGAACGCAGGACATTGCCTGAACTTGAACAGCGCGTAGAGCTAAACCCCGAGAACTCAGCAGAAGAGCTACTCAAAGCAAGCAGCTCGAAGTACTATGAGCACCTGACCAACACCCACACAAACAGCGGGCACAACCACACACGGGAAAATCCAGTCAGGAAAGCGAGGCCAGAAGTGACTTCTGACTGCCAAACACATCAGAAGAGAACTGGGAGGAATGGACAGTGGGCCACACTGTCCACCCCTCCCAATTTGGAGCCTGAACTGGCTACTCCTTCCCGTTGCAGGGTGGGGGGGGGGGTTCCTCTAACGAGCGGGAGTACTCATTTGCTTGCAGAGTTGCTTGTTTTGATTTGTTTATTTTCTTGCAAGGGAGTTTCTTTGCTCTTTCGGGCTGTAGGTCACGTTTTACCAGCTAGTTCCTTGTTTTGGTTCGCCTATCTTTCTGGGCTACTGCTTTGGTCGATGGTGGAATATGACAATACTTAAATGTAAAGTGCTCATATGCCATTGCTCCCTGCACCTCTCTGAGGGGACCAGGTTTTGGCTCATGGTCTCCGGTAGGCCCAGAACTTCAGTGACTGATGACCCCAAACTAGTAGTAGGCATCCATCAATCTCAGGACACTATAGAGTTGTGCTCTGGATTGGCCTCCCATGGCGCAAATCCAGGGTAAGTTATTACAGGGGAGAAGCGGTCACCTATGCAGCAGGTCCCCCCTCTCCATGGTGCCGAAAGTCTCCAATGAAAGGGCAAACGCCAATATGATTGGTTTCAACGCCGTTGCAGGAACTGTCAGAACGAGGTTGAAGGCAACAACAAACTGCCCTAGGGGCTCCAGCTCCTGAGTTTACCTCGAAGTTGGTAAAAGAAGGCACAGGGATTCCACAGGGATTCCAAATCTGGAAACCGCTGTGGTCGGGGCCGGAAAAGATTTTCCCCTCCAGCAAGGGCAAGAACGACCCCCAGTCTCCTGAAGCAGAGCTTGGGGCCACACGAGCCCCTCACCTGTGGATTCCAGACAAAGATTGTCACACCCCCCCTTTCATCCGAGGCTGGCTTCCTTCATAACCCAGCAGAAAGAAGAGTAATAATTATTAATTGCAATTCTATTATTATTATTATAATAATTGTTGTAACTAATAATTATTACTCTCCCTTCTTCTGATCTGAAGTGAAAATAAAATAAAGCTAAGAGTAAGAAAATAAGATAAAGTGAAATAAAATCCATTTCTGGGGGAGCCCCGCCAGCTCCCCCAAACTAATAAAGCACATATCAGTTCGGTTAACTTCAGGGAGCCAATGGGGCTCCCCCCAGATATAGGTTTTATATCACTTTTTGAAGATACCTCAAGAATTGTTAAAGGAAATCATTTAAAATAGGTTATGCATAACATATACTTTATACACTGTATATAAAATGATCCTAAAATGTATAAAATTTGAGTTTTCTAATACCTGGTGGCAGTTTTAATAACTAATTATTAAAAGTAAAATACAGTACTGTAGTTTTGTTGGTTCAGTATTTTATTTTGGTTTGTTTCATGATGTGCTCCTACTAAATTCATCTAAATTTAAAAACTTTAGTTTACACACACACAACTATAACTGAACAGAGTTTAAGCATCTTCAATTTTATACCTGCATTTGGGTGAGATGATATGTTACAACAGTTGTAACATATCACCTCACCCAAATGCAGGTATAAAATCGAAGATGTTTAAACTCTGTTCAGTTATAGTTGTGTGTGTGTAAACTAAAGCCTTTGAAAATGTAATAAGTTTTACGAAACGCGTTCAAGTGTCACGTCAGACTAGAAATAAAAATGAATTTTGGAGAATTGATTTTTCAGTTACCATCACAGTGAAAAGAAATGTGAGAAACATAGAGAAAATTCGTGTTAGAATTATTAATCTTACTTTTTCGGTCATATTTAATAATATATGTCTACAGGAAAGACTGCTACCAAAATATACTAATATATATATATATATATATATATATATATATATATATATATATATATATATATATATATATATATATATATATATATATATATATATATATGTCGTACCTAGTAGCCAGAACGCACTTCTCAGCCTACTATGCAAGGCCCGATTTGCCTAATAGGCCAAGTTTTCATGAATTAATTGTTTTTCGACTACCTAACCTACCTAACCTAACCTAACCTAACTTTTTTGGGTACCTAACCTAACCTAACCTATAAAGATAGGTTAGGTTAGGTTAGGTCGGGTTGGTTAGGTTCGGTCATATATCTAAGTTAATTTTAACTCCAATAAAAAAAAATGACCTCATACATAATGAAATGGGTAGCTTTATCATTTCATAAGCAAAAAATTAGAGAAAATATATTAATTCAGGAAAACTTGGCTTATTAGGCAAATCGGGCCTTGTATAGTAGGCCGAGAAGTGCGTTCTGGCTATTAGGTACGACATATTATATATATATATATATATATATATATATATATATATATATATATATATATATATATATATATATATATAAAATATATATATATTATATATATATTATATATATATATATTCATTGCAAAGAAGAATTTTGCACAAACTGAAAGGATTAAGAAATAGTTCGATGAACTCTGGAAATTATATAAACTTATTTGGGCTGACTTCTAACCCAATCTGAGACACAAGCTGGAGAATCTACCAACAGGATTCACTGCATGAAAAGGAAAAGCAGGTTCACTGAAGCATAGGAGAGAAGGGAAAGTGGCAGAAAGCTCTGGCTGGAACCAGGGCTTCTGGCCAAAAGCCTCAGATCCAGGCTTCTGTAGTGCCTACATGGTTTCTGTAGTGCCTACAAGTTAAGGATGTTGTACTTGTAAAACCATTTGTAGTTGTTACACCCTCTATTCATAAAACTCCCTAGTTATCAAGCCTTCTATACTCACTAAACCACTCTGGAATACCCTTCTTGATTGCCCTCATGCAATTGAACCATACCTAGTTAATATATTTTTATATTTTTATAGAAAACAGTATACCAGCCAATGCACTACCCAGCATTGAGAGTCCAGATGGTCCAGCCTTTCCTCCACCAGCAACTTATGCTCCTCCTCAAGATGTTATGAACTTCAATGGATGCTTTAATCCAAGGTGTGTAAACTTAATTAAAAGTTAAAAATAAGTTCATCACTGAATGTGAACATATAAATCCCAGATAAGTGGGGGGGCCTCCCCACCATCCTCCTATCTCCAGCCCAGAGCCCCACCCCACCGACAGAGTAACCAGGATCAAATCATGTGAGTGTGGGTCATTGAGGATTTGAGGCCACCAGTGGGAATGTATCACACACCCACCCATCCACACAAACCTACACCCCCATGCACTCCCACACCTATACAATACTGTACTCCATGTGGCTGCCACACAGACGTTCGTGCTGCCGTGAAATTCAAATGGACACCAGTGAGCTAGTACCATGATGTTATGCACGAAGGGGGTACATGGGGACCTGGGAGAATGTTCATAAGCCGAATGTTTGTAAAGTGGGAACTCCCTGTACATACATATAAGAATGTGTGTGTACTGTCTGTTCGAAGTTGGGTCTGATGCTTGGGGGCTAACCTTCCAAAACTTTGCAGGGTGACAGGTCTTTTTCTGGGGAGGGTCATAAGCAGGCCAGTGTTGAGCTCCATTCTACCCTCCCCAACTTTGCAAGAAATGTAAATTACACTAATTTTCAACTTTGCTAAATATCATATTCCATCCTCACAAAGATTCGTATAGCATATAATTTTCTACACAGTGATAATGTGTTAGTTACTCATGTATTATATTTATTGATGAATGTTTATTGAAAATTGTTGTAGGGAGTATAGTGGTGAAGAATATTTAAGTTGGTGAAGGGTCATGGAAAGTGGTGTGATGCCAGAAAGGTGGTAAAATAAGAGATGGTAGTGAATGATAGGGTAGGTGGCAAAGGGTAATGTTAATGAATGATTGGAAATGTGATGAAGGGTAGGGAAGGTCGCAAAAGGTATTGAAGGTGGTAAACTAAAAGGAAGGTGATGTATATAGAAAATGTATTGAAGGGTAGGGAAGATAGTGAATGGCAAGAAAGGAGGGAAGAGTAGGGAAGATGGAGAGGGTTAGAAATTTTGGTGAAGTGTAGAGGAGGTGGTGAAGGGTAGGGAAGGTGTAAAAAGGAGTGAAGGGTTGGGAAGGCGTTGAAGGGGAGGGAAGGTAGTGAAGGGTGACGGAAGATGGTGAAGGAGACGGAAGGTTTTGAGGCATAGGAAAGGTGGTGAAGGAGACGGAAGGTTTTGAGGCATAGGAAAGGTGGTGAAGTGTAGGGAATGTGATGAAGGGGTGGAAAGGTGCTAGATAATGAGGAAGTAGGTGAAGGAGAGGGAAGATAGTGAAGGGTAGGGAAGGTGGTGAAGGCGATGAAGAAGAGGGGAGGTGGTGAAGGGTAATGAAGGTTGTGAAGGAGCAAGAAGTTTGTAGGTGGGAAACCTAGTGGTGCCTGGGTAGTGATGATGTTTACTGAAATGATAGTGTTTAATGAAAATGATTGCTGTAATTACCTAAGTGTAATTACCAAAGTGTAGTTACAGGATGAGAGCTACGCTCGTGGTGTCCCATCTTCCCAGCACTCTTTGTCACATAACACTTTGAAATTACTGACGGTTTTGGCCTCCACCAACTTCTCACCTAACTTGTTCCAACTTTCTACCACTCTGTTTACAAAAGTTAATTTTCTTATATTTTTCAGGCAGCTTTGTTTCATTGGTTTAAATCTATGACCTCTTGTTCTTGAAGTTCCGGGTCTCAGGAATTCTTCCCTATCAATTTTATCGATTCCTGTTACTATTTTGTACGTAGTGATTATATTGCCTCTTTTTCTTCTATCTTCTTGTTTTTGCATAATTAAAACCATAACCTCTAACATCATCATAAATGTCGTAGCTCAGTCGATTAAGGCAGTGTCTGGGATGCTCCCAGATGCAGGTTCGAATCCTCGTCACGGCCCTTGTGGATTTGTTCATAACCTCTAACCTTTCCTAGTAGCTTTTGTCCTTCAGTTCTGGGAGCCACTTAGTGGCATGTCTTTGCACCTTTTCCAGTTTGTTGATGTGCTTCTTAAGATATGGGCACCATACAACTGTTGCATATTCCAGCTGTGGTCTAACAAATGTCGTCAGATATAAAAACACACACTGACCATGACTCTTCCTTACATGACTCTTTTTCCTTCCTTCCTTCTGTGATGAGGATTGTATGTTATGATGTGATGTGAACACCCAATCATGTGTGTTATGTAGATAGTTACAGTGTTACAGGTGTGTAGTGAAGCGGGTTAGTGATGATGGTTGTGAGTAATTAAGCCACACAATGTTGTGAGAACAAATATTACAAAAACTCAAACTATCCACATATGAAGCATGCATATTATATATATATATATATATATATATATATATATATATATATATATATATATATATATATATATACATATATATATTATATATATTATATAATATATATATATATATATATATATATATATATATATATATATATATATATATATATATATATATATATATATATATATATATATATATATCGTCGCAAAGGCAGCTGCAAGAACAGTTAGTGATGCAGCGGCCAACATGCTGAAGCCAAAACAGCTCGGGTTTGGCATTCCACAAGGGTGTGAGGCGGCAGCCCATGCAGCTCGAGCCTTCATCGCCAACATCACAGACGAAAAGGCCCTTATCAAGCTAGATTTAAAAAATGCCTTCAATTTGGTGCGGAGGGATGCTGTACTCCGTGCGGTTCATAGTCATTTCCCTTCCCTCTACCCTTTTGTACATTCATGCTACAGTATGGATCTTAAGCTACTTTTTGGCGAACATGAAATTGACTCGCGAGAAGGCGTCCAACAGGGTGACCCCCTTGCTCCTCTCCTTTTCTGCTAAGTCATCAAACAAGTCACAGAGGTCCTGTCCAGTGAGCTTAACATCTGGTTCTTGGATGATGGTACCCTAGCTGGTTCCCAAGACTCCCTCCCTCCTGGAGGACATCAGAAAAATCCAGGAGCATGGTGCAGTTTTAGGCCTCACCCTGAACCCTTCTAAATGTGAAATAATATGTTCCAACCAGGGCATCGTAGAGAGAATAGAGGGTCTTCTGCCAAATATCCATAAAACTAAACCTGAAGACAGCACACTCCTAGGAGCTCCCCTGGGGTTGAAAGCCATCGATGAGGTCCTTGATAAGAAAATCGCCGACCTTAAAAGGATGGATGGGAGGATTGAGGATATTGATGCTCATGATGCACTCTACCTCATCACCAGATGTCTGTCCCTCCCCAGGTTAACCTACTTTCTGAGGTGTTCACCACCTCAGTACAGTAGCCAAAAACTAAGTGAGTATGACCGGTTACTGAAATCAATGCTAGAAAAAGCTCTTAACCTCTCTCTCGATGACCTACAGTGGAAACAAGCCTCTCTTCCCATAAGACTTGGGGGCCTCAGAGTTCGAACAGCAACGCAAATCGCTGTTCCAGCCTTCCTGTCCTCCTTATCAGCATCTGACGACCTTGTGAAGGAAATTCTACCTGCCCACTTACATCAGCTGGCAGGTGTACATGATCCCAATTTTACACGCTGTGCCACAGAGTGGGCCTCTCGTGCAGGCCAATCACCTCAACCACCATCCCCAAAAGCCCACAAGCAATCCAGCTGGGATGGCCCCATTGTAGACCAAGTTGCTGCAGAGTGCCTGGGTGCTGCAACAACACAACACGACATTGCTCGCCTCACAGCAGTAGCAGCACCACATGCAGGGGATTTCCTGTTAGCAACCCCAATGTCGGCAACTGGCACGCGTCTCACACCACACGCCCTCCGAATTGCTGTGGCCCTCCGCCTTGCTGCCCCAATCCACACCAGATATAGGTGTATTTGCGGCGAGGTGGTGGCTGACAGGTACGGCCACCATGGCCTACTCTGCCAAAGCACAGGGGGATGGCACTCGAGGCACAATGAAGTTAACGACATCATCAAGAGGAGCCTCACCACAGCTGGATGCCCAGCTGAAAGAGAGCCCCGTTACCTAACGCCCCGTAACTCTGATGCTCTTATTGGTCGCCCGGATGGTATCACAGTGAACCCCTGGAAGAATGGCAAGCAGTTGGTATGGGACTACACGTGCGTATCAACCCTGGCTAACACCTACATTAACCTCAGTGTTGCACAACCAGGTGGCGCTGCCACCCACAGGGAAGCAGCCAAATCCCGTAAGTATAGAGAACTGGATCACCACTACAATTTTGTCCCCATTGCTTCTGAGACACTCGGCGCCTGGGGTAAAAGTGCTACCAGTTTTTTGAAGGAACTGGGTTCTAGGCTCATTGAAACAACAAGGGACCCAAGAGCTGCAAGCTTTCTTTTCCAGCGCCTCAGTGTGGCGATACAGAGGGGAAATACGCACTGCATCCAGGGTTCCTGCCCGCCATCTGAGGAGCTGGAGGAACTCGACAACCTATGATAACCATCTTCGTAACCCATATGTAACTCCTTTTTTGTAACAAAGTTCAAATAAAGTAAATATATATGTGTACATACAAAAGAATGGGGGTGGTAGGAGAAGATAATATTAGTGTTCAGTGAGAAACCACAAGGTCTCCTCTGAATACTTTTTATTTTCTTCTCCGAGGCTATGGGTCCCCACATTGGCACCAGAGGTGGTACCCTCACAAACTAATATATATATATATATATATATATATATATATATATATATATATATATATATATATATATATATATATATATATATATATATATATATCATAAGGGCTGGTATGTTTGAAATTATCACGTGTGAAAATCAGTGATCAGTGTGATGTACATACTGTATTCATTTATGTTGTAACTGCATGTAGTTATTTACATATAATGTGATACTTTTGTGGAATATGTGCAGTGTATAATACAGTATGTCAAAGTATATGTCACATTTATAGGTTTCTGTGGTGGTGGAAGCGAGTAGCAGTGTTCGAGGCAAAGACAGCTGAGGCCCAGGTGTCTGAAATTGGCTTTCAGAACAATCTGCTGATCATGGGAATATTTGCTGCCCTGCCTGTTACAGAACTCATTAGATCCTACCTGAATGTGAGCACAATAGGTTGTGAATATCCTTGAATACCATACTACAGTGGTACCTCGAATAACGAATTTAATCTGTTCCGGTGCCGTGTTTGTCATGTGAAACGGACGTCATACAAAACGAATGTCCCCATTTAACCACTGTGATGCGCCGAGTTTATTGTGAAATTCCCCCAGTGTGCATGACATCAAGTGTTCCCAAAAAATACATTTTCTTTGTAAAATGATAAATTCCCTTCCCTGAACATGTCTGTGTAAAAATAAATAAAAAATTCCACTTACTTTGGCTGTGAGGACGTGGACATGGTGCGCTGTGACGTCATCAAGGACTGGTCGCCCGTGTGTGAAGCTCCCAGACATGGTTGTGCAGGCCATTCAAGCACCGCGTGAATGGCTTGTGTTGCCACAAATATTGCCACGTATTGCCACAATATATTTTCAATTATTTGTTCTATGTATTTCCAATGCGGTTTTGTTTCTTTTATCGTATATGATGCATATTTGTGACCTTTACAATATGTATACAGTAGAACGTTCATAATGTTCCATGGAACTGTGATGCATGTGTCAGTAATGTGTCCACAATAAATGTTTATTGTCACAATATTACTTGGTAAAAATTCACTAAAGTGTATATGTACAGTTTCACATACTATATACACAGTAACACACTGTATTACACACTCAGTACTTTGGAGGTGCGTAATAATCAACGAAGTAGTCCATGGTACACAGCGCGACTTTGCTCTTGTTGCACCAGCTACGGATAGATTTTCGCTTCCTGTTCTTCGTTCCGTGCGCTTGCAAATAACGCAATCGCGTACACCCTTGGCTTTAGTACTTGTAGGTGGTATGTAGCCACGCTTTTAAAGCATAAGGTAGTATTGAAAAGATTATAGGAAAAGATCAATTTGTCAGGTAGTCTTGAAAAACTCCCTTTGTAACATCCCACACTGGAAGAGATTCAGCCAGCCTCAAAGAGTGTCCGTCAGTCAAGAAGAGATTCAGCTAATCTTGAAAATATTTATGGAAAACACCACCATGGAAGCCACTAACACTGTTCATCTATGCTATTTGTATCAAATGCACCATCACTGCATGCAGAAAATGATTCATCTATATAAATTGGAGATGGCAAGGGTGGCGCTCAGAGCTACAGCTGGATATGCTCGCTGTATCACCCTCATAGGTGCTGTATCACTTGCATCCGACCTTTGTGTTAAGTCCTTATTGCACCTAGCTTCACCAATATTATGACCGTTATGTTATTCAAATAATAAGATCTGAATTTCACCGACAGAGCGCAATCTTTCAACACCGTGTCGAACCAGTGTTTGGGACCCTGGGGCATGTGTGCCACAAATGGTTGCTCACTCAGTACTAACCCAGCCAGCAGCCCTAGTCTTTCATATTTGTTATAGCAAGAGGTTCGTTCAGTGTTTGTCGGGTAGGCTGCTTCATTATGACAATCTTTCTTTGTTTCAAATGTGTTCCATTTATTTTGTATTTTTCATTTATGTCTCAATAATGGAGCAGCCTACCCAACAAACACCGAACGAACCTTTTTGACATTTGTTCTTTCTTTAAAACAATTCATTTCGTTTTTCTACAAAAAAGTTGATGCTTTGCAACATCCCAGCATCAATAGCATCTTTAAACAAAGAAAAATACTTTATTTGCATCGTCGGAGGCATCTGAGAATGTGTGAGAAGTAGCCCCTGAACCCACCATGTGGTGTTGACGTTATTCAAACAAGCGTTCGCCATACGAGACGAATTGTAGCCGGTCCAGCTAGTCGTTACACGAAATGTTCACCATTTGAGGCGTTCGTTATTCGAGGTACCACTGTTCTTTTACCATATTATAAATTTAGACATTTAATATATTGTACTTTGTTTGCTAGTGAATATATAATATTCCAAAAAATTTATTGAATATTTAATTTGATTTCCAGTCATAAGCTTTCTTTGTAATATTGCAAACATTTTAAATCAACCATTGAACTTTCAGATGATAATGAATTACGGGGTAGAGGATCAGTGTTTTTTTAATTCTCGTTGTCTTACTGGATTTGGAGTGGTGCCTGATTTTTCACGTGTCTTCAGTAACATTGGCTACATCTTTGCTGGAATTGCATTCACCATCATTGTGAGGAAGCATCAGAAATTAACTCATAACATTCTTAATGGATACACTGCTTTTAATGTAAGTTTAATTCCTTAATTTCTGTCTATCCTTAAGGTTGATCAATACACATCTTGTTGTTTAGTACACCACCATCATGATTTTTTTATTAATTATTCTCAACAGGAATGCTGTATTGTTTTGTCATTTATTTTTTTTTGCTAGGTTTTCATGCATTATTTGAACTGTACTGACTTTAAACTGAGCACTTCTATATGGTAACAATATGCTTCCTCTTGAAAATAGGCAGTGTAACCCAATGGAATATTATTTTTATTTCCAAGCTATCCCACTTGATTGCCCTAAGTTAAGTTTCCACTCCTACCTTGTTATCATAATAATAATAATAATAATAATAATATTACTGCACAAAGAAATCATATTAATGTGGTGTATCAATAAGAAAATCAGTAGGGATTTGGGTACATTTAAGTTTTCTTCTAAGATTACCTACCCTCCTACCAAACTAGAGTGAGGTGGCAGAACTAATAATATAATGGCTAATATAATTTTTTCTCTTTGCACCAACTTAAAATAATACTTTTTATTTTGAGAAATGTAAGTGCTTGGATAATCAGTAAATATTTTAAAATCCTTTAGATGTTACCGTCAGTTTTATATGTTTTGTTCCCCATTATGAAGTACTGTATAGATGAAATGTTATGAATTGTTTGGAAAGAATTTAATGGTGTGAGAAATAAGCTTATTGCTAACTGAAAATTTAGGTGGTGTTGATTCGGTAATAAATGATTGCGGGTTTAAGTCCTGGGCAGTACAAGACGTTTGAGGATGTTTCCTTACACCTGATTCACCTGTTCACTTAGGACGTAAGTTGCATCGAGAAGCTTAGTCACTGGGCAAAGCCGACCATGATAAGCCTAACAGGCTCCCTGTCCCCAACAATGTGGTACTTAAGAGGCTGATTTGTTCAGACTCTATGATGCCACTACGGGGAGCAAGTTTAGGAAGCTAGACAGGCTGTGAGAAATAAATTACATATTGCAATATAGCATGCCAAAAACGTTTACAGAAGTATCACAGTGTTACAGCAAAATGACTGTTTCAGAGTGTTGGAGTAAGTCGACACTATGGGCTGTTTACTTCACTTGGCTATGGCCTCATCATTGAGGGGATCATGTCGGCACTTTATCATCTGTGTCCAAACAGTGTTACCATTAGATTTGGTAAGTGAATATCAATACTGTATATATATCATTAACTGTACTGTATCTCGTGTTCGCTTATTCCGTTTTCTGAGCTGATCCATAAGGTTGCTCCATAAAATAAGAATCTGATATGTAGCAGACAAGATTCACAAGCAAGCAGGTAGGACAACATTCAGACACAGTTGTGCTGCATGAAATTCTAGGCATCTGGACTAGTATATCTGGACAACTATTTTCTGTTTAAATTACCTCAAGCCCATCATCATTCAGTAAAAATCAGTGATCAGAGCTATAACAAATTCTGTCTTCCGACAACGCAGCCCCTCTGTTCAAATCTCTGAACATGCTAAACATATAATGACCACACATTCTCTTTTGCTATATATACTTACATTACAAAACTTACATATATATATATATATATATATATATATATATATATATATATATATATATATATATATATATATATATATATATATATATATATTATTATTATTATTAATTCTAACATGAATTTTCTCAATATTTTTTATATTTCTTTTCACTGTTGATGGTAACTGAAAAATCAATTCTCCAAAATTCATTTTTATTTCTAGTCTGATGCGACACTTGAACGCGTTTCGTAATAACTTATTACATTTTCAAAGACTTTAGTTTACACACACACAACTATAACTAAACAGAGTTTAAACAGCTTCGATTTTATACCTGCATTTGGGTGAGGTGATATGTTACAACAGTTTTGGATGAGGTGAAAACAAACTTTCAACACAAGACAGAACACGAAACAATGGGTATAATATTTTGTAAGTTAAAAGGAAGAATGGAAGTAACTGCAAAGGGCCTACTGGCCCATATTTCTTGACGCTTCTATATTGGTGCGGAGTCTTGAACTGGGTAGAATATAGTTGTGCATTAATTGGCTGTTGATTGCTGGTGTCGACTTCTTAATGTGTAGTGCCTCGCTGATATCAAGCTGCCTGCTATCGCTGTATCTATCGATGATTTCCATGTTTTTTGTTAAGACTTCTCTGGTGATGGTCTGGTTGTGGGAAGAGATTATATGTTCCTTAATGGAGCCCTGTTGCTTATGCATCATTAATCGCCTGGAAAGAGATGTTGTTGTCTTGCCTATATACAGAGTTCTTTGAGGCTTACAGTCCCCAAGTGGGCATTTTCGGTGTAAAAAGTAGTAATTTGAAAATGAAAATAGGTGCAGAGTCAGAATTCGGCTCAAAAATCACGCTCAGGAGTCAAATTTCCGACATTTTAGATATTTAGAAAACTGCAGGGGGTTTGGGCAAAATATGACCCATCGCCGTTTTCAGTAATTGGCATATTTTCGGTATAAAAAGTCGTAATTTGAAAATGAAAATAGGTGCAGAGATTCAGAATTCAGCTCAAAAATCATGCTCAGGAGTCAAATTTCGGACATTTACGGTATTTTGAAAACTGCAGGGGGTTTGGGCAAAATATGACCCATCGCCGTTTTCAGTAATTGGCATATTATCGGTATAAAAAGTCGTAATTTGAAAATGAAAATAGGTGCAGAGAGTCAGAATTCGGCTCAAAAATCACGCTCAGGAGTCAAATTTCGGACATTTCAGATATTTTTAAAACTGCAGGGGGGTTTGGGCAAAATATGACCCTTCGCCGCTTTCAGTAATTGGCATATTTTCGGTATAAAAAGTCGTAATTTGAAAATGAAAATAGGTGCAGAGTCAGAATTCGGCTCAAAAATCACGCTCAGGAGTCAAATTTCGGTTATTTCAGACTTTTTGAAAACTGCAGGGGGGTTTGGGCAAAATATGACCCATCGTCGTTTTCAGTAATTGGCATATTTTCGGTATAAAAAGTCGTAATTTGAAAATGAAAATAGGTGCAGAGAGTCAGAATTCGGCTTAAAAATCACGCTCAGGAGTCAAATTTCCGACATCTCAGATGTTTTGAAAACTGCAGGGGGGGTTTGGGCAAAATATGACCCCTCGCTGTTTTCAGTAATTGGCATATTTTCAGTATGAAAAGTCGTAATTTGAAAATGAAAATAGGTGCAGAGAGTCAGAATTCGGCTAAAAAATCACGCTCAGGAGTCAAATTTCTGACATTTCAGATATTTTGAAAACTGCAGGGGTGTTTGGGCAAAATATGACCCATCACCGTTTTCAGTAATTGGCATATTTTCCGTGTAAAAAGTCGTAATTGGAAAATTAAAATAGGTGCAGAGAGTCAGAATTCAGCTCAAAAATCACGCTCAGGAGTCAAATTTCGGACATTTCAGATTTTTTGAAAACTGCAGGGGGGTTTGGGCAAAATATGACCCTTCGCCGTTTTCAGTAATTGGCATATTTTCGGTATAAAAAGTCGTAATTTGAAAATGAAAATAGGTGCAGAGAGTCAGAATTCAGCTCAAAAATCACGCTCAGGAGTCAAATTTCATACATTTCAGATATTTTGAAAACTGCAGGGGGGTTTGGGCAAAATATAACCCCTCGCTGTTTTCAGTAATTGGCATATTTTCAGTATGAAAAGTCGTAATTTGAAAATTAAAATAGGTGCAGAGAGTCAGAATTCGGCTCAAAAATCACGCTCAGGAGTCAAATTTCGGACATTTCAGATATTTTTAAAACTGCAGGGGGGTTTGGGCAAAATATGACCCATCGCCGTTTTCAGTAATTGGTATATTTTCTGTTTAAAAAGTCGTAATTTGAAAATGAAAATAGGTGCAGAGAGTCAGATCTGACACTGTCATTATATATATATATATAATATATATATATATATATATATATATATATATATATATATATATATATATATATATATATATATATATACACACAGTATATAAATATAAATAAAATAAGTAAATATGTTTATTCAGGTAAGGTACATGCATACAAGTGATGTTACATTAATGGATCAATATATAGATAGAGCTAGTACATACAATGCCTAAAGCCACTATTACGCAATGCGTTTCGGGCAGAAAAAACATTAATATCTAGAACTTAATACTAATTGAGCATAAAGAATAAAATGTGTTGAGAACAAATACAAATAAAGATAAAAAAAAAAGAAAAGAAAAGAAAAGGGGGAACATGACTGAAAAGCAGCACAAATACAATAGGTTGACAGTGTTCATTAAAAAAAAAAAAAAAAAAAAAAAAAACAATAACAGACATGGGGTGACAATAGAGGGGTAAGGTAGGTTACAGGGAATTTATTAGGTAGTGTTTAGTTTTTATCTTAAACTGGTTGAGAGAGGTACAGTCTTTAACATGGTAGGGAAGGTCATTCCACATTCTGGGCCCCTTGATTTGTAGAGCATTTCTAGTTTGATTAAGTCGTACTCTAGGAATATCAAAACTGTATTTATTTCTGGTGTAGTGCTCATGGGTTCTGTTACAACCTTCTATGAAGCTTTTGAGATCAGGATTGGCATTATAGTTTAGCGTTTTATATATGTATAATACACATGAGAGAATGTGCAGTGACTTAATGTTTAACATATTCAGAGATTTGAGTAGGGGTACCGAGTGATGTCTGGAGCCAGAGTTGGATATTGTCCTAATAGCAGCTTTGTGTTGAGTAATTAGAGGACGTAAGTGATTTTGGGTAGTAGAGCCCCAAGCACAAATACCATAGTTGAGATATGGATAGATAACGGAGTAATAGAGAGTCACCAGGGCAGGGTGTGGTACATAATATCTGATCTTAGAAAGAATGCCCACAGTTTTTGAAACTTTTTTTGATATATTTAGAATGTGTCCCTGGAAATTCAGCTTGTGGTCAATGAGAATGCCAAGGAATTTGCCATCTAATTTGTTACAAATTTGGGTATTGTTTATTTTGAGATTTATTTGATTAGAGGATTTATTGCCAAACAGAATATAGAAAGTTTTGTCAATGTTAAGGGTGAGTTTGTTGGCAGTTAGCCAAAGATGGACTTTATTTAGCTCAGTATTTACTGTGGCATTTAGAGCAAGGGGGTTAGGACTGGAGTAAATGAAGGTTGTGTCGTCAGCAAATAGAATTGGTTTGAGGTGTTGGGAGGCATTTGGAAGGTCATTAATGTAGATGAGAAAGGAGAGGGCCAAGTATGCTGCCCTGAGGAACACCAATGTTGATGGGTAGGGTGGGAGAAATTGTATTATTCACAGAAACATATTGGAGCCTGTCAGTAAGGTAGGATTTGAGGTATTGCAGGGAGTGTCCTCTGACTCCATAATGATGTAATTTAAGAAGAAGGTTTTGGTGGTTGACAGTGTCAAAAGCTTTACGCAGGTCCACAAATAACCCAACAGGGAACTCATTTTTATCAAGAGCTGTATGAATCGAGTTAAGCATACTAATAAGTGCATCGTTAGTGCTTTTTTTGGGTCTGAAGCCATATTGGCAAGGGCTAAGTATATTTTGTGTGGCTAGATATGAGTAAAGCTGCTTATAGATTAGTTTTTCAAAAATTTTTGATAAGTTTGGCAGGATTGATATAGGTCTGTAGTTGTTAACATCTGTGAGATCACCACATTTGTGGACAGGCGTTAGTCTCGCTTTTTTTAGAATATCTGGAAAGCTACCTTATAGGGGCTACCTTCTACCTTATAGAGCTACCTTATAGGGGACCATTCAAGTAAGTAATTATCAAAGAAGGCACCAAGCCGGGAAGGCTATGTAGCACCATAAAACGTGCGGAATAATCAGAGGGCGCTAAGTATCACTGAGGATGCCAATAAGAGAACAGAAACGCATAAGGCGAACGATATCAAAAGTATCCGATTCAGCAAGAATTCTATCGAGGGACAAGTGACCGCAAGGGACAGTCGGGAAGCAAGACATACATTCGTCCTGAAAGTCAGAACATTCAACAAGGATATGCACAACTGTAAGAGGAACAATGCAGTTAGGACAATAAGGAGCAGGGCAGCGTTCCATTAAGTGTCCGTGAGTTAAACACGTATGGCCATTACACAGCCTTGTCAGAGCTGTTTCCCACTGCCGTTACGGTGGTAGGAGGAAGGCCACAGGGACACACTGCTCTTAAGAGTACACAGTTTGTTACTAGTAACAGAAGACCAACAACCCTGCCAACGGGCAAGGATGGAGGAATGAATAACTGGGTAAAAGTCAGAATAAGGAATACCTTTACGGGAGATGGGACAAGTGCGGATAGCTTCCTTAGTGGCAGCGTCCGCATGCTCATTTAAAGAAACACCAATATGGCTCGGAACCCAGCAAAACTCTACTGTCTTAAATCTACTGGCGATAAAAAACAGCCAAATGTTAAATCTCGACGACCACCGGATGGACTGGATTAAAGGACTCCTGAGCCATGAGGGCGCTGCAAGAGTCAACTACAACTCAAGGCAGCTTATATTTATATCAACATAAATAGATGCTGCCTTAAGTAGGCCTATTGGACCATGTGAGGGTGCTCCTATTTATATCTATAAAGAGGAGGTGCCTCGTATAGGTCAATACATGTAATACTCAGGGAACAATACAACAGTTTAAATCGTATTATGATAGCCACATTACCCTGTGAATCAACATAGGATGATAGCCTCTCTTTAAGGGTTAAAGGCATGTCTACCCCACACTACCTGCTTGTTCCCAAGTGATTCTCCATGGTCTGTGACCTATCGTCTTTAGATTTTGTCTTTCCACTGGACCTCTTGCTTCTCTCTTCTGAACCAACCAACCATAATTCAGTCACACAAATCTCTGGGTTCCCGCTGGATCTAGCATGACTAGTTTATTTGTTTCTTGAAGCTTTTTCCTATACCTTGCCGTAAATCTTAAGCCTTGGGTCATATGTAAGACTGGCTACTACGTATCAAAACCATTACTTGTAACATTTCTGTTTTGTAGCTTCCCGACCTCTCAACAGTTGATTAATATTTAATTAATCCATACCTTATGTAACGACTGGTGAGAGTCTGGTCTTTCCAATGATACCTCCTCATTATGTTTCATTTGAATTTAAGACTTGTTAATTTTATACTCGTGTGCTTGTGAAACCTAATGAAGAGCTCCATTCTAGAGATTGTACCATCACATTTTTTTTTTCTAATTTTACTGGTTAATAACCCTACTTTTGGTCTCACTTCAGACATGATGTTTATGTACGTGGTAATGGTGGCAGCTGTAGTCAGCATATGGGGCCTGCGCCATGGAGATGTTACTCACCATGTATACCCAACTATGGTTTTTGTGGGCATGACTCTACTACTAGCTGAAGGCCGAGAATGGTTTAGCAAGATCTTTTTCTGGTCAATTGTATCAGTCTTGTATGTGTTTATCCTTTCAGCAAATACTCTGCTCCTGACACGTTATGGCATTTGGTCATTCTGTAAGTTTTTAATTATGTTATTTTTCACTTTTCAATATAAACACAGTATGCAAGGTAAAAATTAAAAAAAAATGGATTAACTAACCTTGGCATATACCCTCAGTAATTTCAAATCATTCATTATTGTGATAAGTTTTTGCAAGTTTGCAGACCAGCAACCCATCCTCCTGTTTAGATGGTACTTTTTGTAACCATATGCACCATAATACAGTGACACCTTGGCTTATGAATGCCCCTCTTTACGAATTTTTCGGGTTATGAGCCCAATTTCTTCGTAAAATCCGAATCGGGTTACAAACTTTGCCTCGGGTAACATAGTTTGTTGATACGCGTATGGCTGACCTAGCGTGTGGTGGCACGGCGGCCACGCCTCAGTTTACCAGTGCCTCCTGCCTAGTGACAATCGCGATTGAATTCTTTGTAAAGAATTTCAATGTTTTTTGGATTTTTGAGTATTTGAACATAAAAGTAATTATTATATATCTTGCCATGGGTCCCAAGAAAGCCAATGGTAAGGTTCAATCCAAGAAAATAGTTGTGAGTAGAGGCCTTCCTCGTTAAGAAAATGTGTGAAGTATGGAAAAAACGGCAAAGTTTTGTTGAAAAAACTCACCCAGATAAAGCTGTAGCAGGCCGTTTCATTGACCTTTTAAATGACAATATGTTGTCTCACCACAGACAAGAGTTAAAATGTAGGGAAAAACAAGTATCTTCAGACAAATTCTTAGTAAGACAAGAAATCAGTGAGCCACAACCAGATCCTAGTGGTACTCCAGCATAACGTAGGAGAGAGAGTACCCCAGAGAAGTCATCACTGCCTGATATTATAATGTAAGGGGGACTCCCCTCCAAATACTAACACCTCTTCTCCTTCCCCTTTCCTCACTGACTATCGTTTGCCAACAAGAGTAATCAATAATGGTAAGCAATAACTTGTACATGCTTTAGTACTACAGATTTGGGTGAATTAGGTATAAAATTTACTTTGAAAGTAATATTTTTGGGAGTGTGGAACGGATTCATTCAATATACATTATTTCTTATGGTAAAATTCGCATCGGTTTACGAATTTCGGGTTACAAACTGTCTGGGAATGGATTAAATTTGTAAACTGAGGTACCACTATACTAAGTACTAAACAAATACCGAATAGATAGTAGAATTTGGTGCTATTCACTTTATAGAGTCCAAAAAAAATGAAGGCAAAAACATTTATTTATTCCTAGGCCTAGTATAGCCCACATATGTAGGCATCAGATATCGTGTATTAGGCCTAGGAAAGTTAGGTTAGGTTAGTTTATCTTTACAATATAAATAGAAAATCTTGTCTTGTTTATCCAAATTCAATAGTGCCGATTTTTACCGTCTACTTGTGTTGTACGTAGATGTATATATGTACCAGAGGTCCGCATCATTACTATAAGTACTACCGAAATAGGAGGATAGGGTGAGACCAGTGTGTCATTCCTATCAAGAATGTTGTTTTTTAATACTTATAAATTACTTGAAATGCATAAACATTGAATTTCAAAAATAATTTTAAGCACAGTATTTTTTTCTTTAGTCACAGGATGATTATTCAAATACATAATTTAAAATAAATTGAAAATAGGTTTACAATGTGACTACCATACATGTGAATATTAGTTAAACTTATCATAAACATCAAATTTAAATATAGTTTAAGGTAATACAGTATTTTCTTTCTAATCATAGACTTTGAGTACTTGTTCTTTTTCTTTCAGCACCGTACAAAATGTACCACGTGTGCAAGGGTTGGAAGCCTGTCAAAGATAAATTGAAAGCAATCTTGAGAGATCAGGACCGCACCTCACGACCCTTGCAAATAATTAGGATTTTTTCTGGATGTTTGACAAATGTGATATTCATCGCATATGGATTTGTAATGGACCCAAATGTGTACACATATATCCTCATTGTCTGCCTCTCCAACATGGGACTCTATTTTCTGAATTATATGATGACAAAGGTATTATTTTAATTTATGTAATGCAGTTATATTCAGTGGAGTACCTTTGACCTTATCTGGTTGGGGCAAGCAGTGTGTAGATCAATGAACTGGTCAGTTTATAAACAAAGATTCAAATTCATAGTTTTATTTTAAAGTATCAGAATGGCAGCCTTATGTGGCATAACTTTACCAATTAGGCTCTTATATTTACCCAGTATAATCTTTATGTTACGTAATTATCAGGCATTTACAGACTATTTATATAGTATTCAAAATTGTTGGAATTGACATCGATTGAGAAGCCTGAACTATCTTTAAAGCTAGTCACCCCTCCCAAAATATGGAAAACTATAAATATTGGTATTATCAAAATAAAAAAAATAATGTAGTAATATTAAAATACATTGGAAGGGATGAATCATTTTTTGCACATATGAAGTGCCATTTCATAAATGTTGTTTTTGAAGCCAGTCTATGCAACCCCCAAGGAGCAAAAGCTGAGGCTCAACCAGCCACAATATAGAAAACATGCTTTTTCACTCATAATGTAATAAATCAATGTAATCACCTACCAACCAAAGCTGTAAATGTAGCTTGAAACAAATACCTTCAGGAATAATCGGAGACCTTTTCACAAGCTTCCGATTTCCTGTTTTTGTTAAGGGCACTAGAAATAGTGGCCCTCAAGTGAACAACAACCACCATCAAAATTACATGAACAATAACCACAGTCTCCACCATAACCACAATCACCAACTCTACAGCCATCACCAGAATCTCCCTCTGTAACCAAAACAATGACCACTAAAAGTAATTTCTGCCTAACCTCCATTACTTATTAAATACTCTGTGCTTTTTATACCTCTCTGAACTCTCAACACCTTGTAATTATTATACCATCCCTGTAATCTTTATACTACAAAAAAACAAAAAAATACAAATACAAATATTTATTCAGGTAAAGTACATACATACAAGGTGAAATACAAAAGTTGATGGATTCATAGATAGAGCTAGTACATACAATGCCTAAAGCCACTATTACGCAAAGCATTTCGGGCAGGAAAAACACTAAGACTAACACTTAATTTATACTTTAATCTAAGTTAGTGTTGTGAAAAAATCAGAAAAAAAAGGGGGGGGGATTTATTTTTGCAGAAAAAAGCAAAAATACAATTTGGTCAACAAACAGCATTGTTAAAAATCGTAGACATGGTTTGACATTTCGGGGTGAGGTAGGTTACATTGAGTTAATTAGGTGGTACTTAGTTTTTATCTTAAACTGGTTGGGAGAGGTACAGTATTTAACATAATTGGGAAGGTCATTCCACATTCGAGGTCCCTTGATTTGTAAAGCATTTCTTGTTTGACTCAAGTCGTACTCTTGGAATATCAAATAGGTATTTGTTTTTGGTATGGTGCTCATGGGATCTGTTACAACCTTCTAGGAAGCTTTTAAGGTCAGGATTGACATTACAGTTCAGCGTTTTATATATATATAGAATACACACGAGAGGATGTGCAGTGACTTAATATCTAACATATTCAGAGATTTGAGTAAGGGTACCGAGTGATGTCTGGGGCCAGAGTTAGAGATTGTCCTAATAGCAGCTTTGTGTTGGGTAATTAGAGGACATAAATGATTTTGGGTAGTAGAACCCCAAGCACAAATACCATAGTTGAGATAAGGATAGATGAGAGAGTAATAGAGTGTCACCAAGGCAGGGCGAGGTACATAATATCTGATCTTAGAAAGAATGCCAACAGTTTTTGAAACTTTTTTTGATATATTTAGAATGTATCCCTGGAAATTCAGCTAGCGGTCAATGAGAACGCCAAGGAATTTGCCATCTACTTTGTTACAAATTTGGGTATTGTTAATCCTGAGATTTATTTGATTTGAGGATTTATTGCCAAACAAAATATAGAAAGTTTTGTCAATATTGAGAGTGAGTTTGTTGGCAGTGAGCCAGTGATGGACTTTATTTAGCTTTATTTACTATTTCTGTACTCATTGGATTCTACTTTACTTGTAACTGATATAGTCATTATACCGGATAAAATATTTGTTAGTTTCTCCTTAATATGCGTGTGGAGGCAAAGACATGTGCAACATGAAAGATACATCCCTCCATCTCAAATCCCATTCAGTCACTACTGTCAGCTTGCAATTTACTTGTGAATTAACCCCTGCACTGCGCACCTGTTTTTGGCAAAAAACTTCATAGTGCAATTGTTAAGGACATATTTTTGTTGTTTTTATAAATGTTCAGGTAAAGTTAATGTCAAAATGTTTCAAAACTCAACCATTTTCATTTTAAAACACAAAGAGTGATGAAAACATTAAAAAAACATTAAAATATAGCCTAATTAAAAAAAATGGACAACTCTCAAAACAGCATTTGTCGTTTTGTGCAGTGCAGTGGTAGTCTCTATTATTTTATGTGGTACAGTTTATAAGCATCTTTAGTTAATGAAGGTTACCTTGAGATAGTTTCGGGGCTTAGCATCCCCGCGGCCCGGTCCTCGACCAGGCCTCCTGGTCAAGGTTAGTTACAGGTACTCCACTGTATATCTTACATCATATTGTCCAGAGTAGTTTAAGCATGTATTGTTGTCTTGCTTTTCTATATATATATATATTTATTTATTTATTTTAAAGTAAACAATTTCCTTCTTCATTATCATATGACAATTATACAGCATTGTCTTAAACTTAATTTATTATAATCAAAGAATCAATATTAATTAATCATTAAATAATCATGTTACAAGACTATGAGCAACAAATAATTTAATTTTAACTTAATTTCCTAAGCAGTTAGCTGATCCTAATTCATATGAAATATAACTTCTAATTGCATTAAATTATTAACTTTTCATGTATTTATTTTTTTAAGTATATTCTGAAGAGAAGCAACTGATATTATTTCATATGATTTGTACAGAACAATAAGTAAATGAGCCATTTATGAATACAACAGTGAGTGATTGATCATTTCATAAAAATCACATACTGCAGTCTACTCTTCATGATTATAGGTTATTAGAATTTATCAAGGTTTCTTAGTGGCATCCAGTATTTTATCCTGTGTAAAAAAATAGTATGTTGAGCATAGTGAAGAACTGAGCTGGTCGCTCAAATCTTCCTTTGAGCCAGGAATAATTGGGACAAACGTGCCCGTACACTAGGCTTTCTTGACCTGTCCCTGAAGCATGATAAGGATCTTTGCCAGTTGTCTTATCAGGGACAAAGGTACAAAGGTTGGAGAAGGGAGGCAACAATGGTGAATCTAATTCAAGGCATCACTAAGGGACCAGCCTGCCGAGAAAAATCAGTGAGCAAACCTCTGAACCCTTCAAATTCTAATTAGCAACATAAGATTCTCTTAATTAGTGTGAAATGATTTTTAACCACTGTGCTGCTCATGCTCCAAATATGGAACCTACCCCCCCCCATGCACAGAAATAAATTCTTTGCAAAAAAAAAATTCTCTTCTAATATTGTTAAAATACAGTCTGATCACAGGAAACTACAAAAAAAAAAAAAAAATATTGTTTTTTATTTAAAAAATAAAGTGTTTCATCACTTTAGCCGTGATGGAACTGGGAAGTTGAGCAAATTATGGGCGCTGAGCGATGGAGCACTCGGGGTCAGTCAGCTCTGCCACCTTGTGGCGTGGCAGTTTCCGCGAATATAATGTTTCACAATTATTTTGATGTTTCTTATTCGTTTCTTCTCTATTTTTTTTGCTGTAATATTCAAAAGTGTATAATTTGTGGAATTTACGTAGTTCAAAGTGTGGAACATCATTATACTCAAAATTATGAGGCTCATATATGTGACATATGTATTATATTCTACGATCAATCGAACAGTGTTTTTGCTGTTATTACACTATATACACACATTGTATATACCCAGCTACATATGTGTTCACCATAATGAACCATTAAGTTGGTATGGTGAGCCCAAAAAACCAGAGTGAGCTGCCACACCCTGCCAGCCCCTCCCTCACTCCTCCAACACCTTACGTGCCAACATTCCTCCTCCCACCATACTGTTATTGTTTTTATTACACTATTTACACACGTTTACATGTTTTATTCACCATAACTATACAACTAAGCTGGTATTGTGTCCAAACAGCAAAGTGGCCACCATACACTACATGACAAGTTACACAGCAGACAACGATGTTACGAGTATGACACCACCTCCCGCACCAAAATGGCTCCTCCCAACATATTCCTGTTGCTATTACACTATATACACACTTTATATATAAGTACAGTGGCACCTCAACTTATGATTGCCCCGACTTACGATAATTTCAAGTTAAGATGTAAATTTGATCGAAAAATGGGACTTGATAGTGTCGTTGACTAACGATATTTGTTGGTACTGTACACGTTTTTGTCAACCAAGCGCGTGGTTCTCGGTCTCGAGGGCCGTCTTGCCTCAGTTTACTAGAGTTGCCCGCTTAGTGATGATCACGCCTCTAAGAAATTCCGTTTTTGTGGTGATTTTTTGTTTTTTGAACATGAAACTGATTATTATATCCATGGGTCCCAAGGAAGTCAGTGGAAAATAGTTTAATAGAAAAGAAAATAGTTTTGAGTAGAGAATGTCCCTTCCTCATTCAGAAAATGTGTTTAGTATGGGAAGAACTGCAAAGTTTTGTTGAAAAAACTCACCCAGACAAAGCTGTAGCAGACCATTGCATTGACCTTTAAATGACAATGTGATGTCTTACTACAGACAAGTGTTAAAATATAGGGCTATAGGTTAAAATATAAAGTTTGTCTTGGAAAGGCTGCAGGATCCAAGTAAGTTCAGTAGAACTTCTGGTGTCAACTCTTTTACCATGTCGTAGCTCAGTTGATTAAGGCAGCGTCTGGGATGCTCTCGAACGTAGGTTCGAATCCTCGTCGCGGCTCTTGTACGATATGTCTCTGGGAACGGATTACTATAGTAAATTGCGGCTCACTGTATCTTCATTTGTGTTCAGCGTAGTGAACCACTAAGCTAGTATGGGGAGCCCAAACAAGAATGGCTGCCACACACACAGTGACACTACCTCGATTCCCTCCTTCCTCACCAAAATTCCTCCTCCCACAAGACAATGCACAGCACTAATTATCACCACAATCCTGGTCACTAAATTCTGTAAATGAATAATTGACGACAAATGTATTTTGTAAAGGAACACAAGTCATTTGAAGATTCCTAGATGGACGAAATAATGCTGTGGTGCTGTGGCTAGTGCTGTGAACATCTTGAACAGCACTGATTCACTGATATTTGAACAGTGTACACAGTCATTATCACACTCAGGCTCTTCTGTTATACTGTCATGGCTAAATAATACCAGTTACATATATATTTTGACATTATTAGGCGATGCTGTGGTCATAAGCTGAACAGCAGTGTTGTGAGCTCATGCTGTGTGTGCCAGCCTTGGTTGCTCACTCAATACTGAAGCTCTCACATCCGGGATTGTTGCCCCACAATTTAAAAAAAAAATGGCGTCTGTTTACATGAGCCTTGAGGAAGCTGATGTGAACCCCATGTAGCAGTGGGAGTCTTGAATCATATGCTCTACCTATAAGATCCCTGAGGCGCATTGCGCACCACCCGTCAAGCGCCTACAGGCCCGTTGCACAGTGCAGTGTTTTAAGTGCTGAAACTATTGGATTTGCAGCACATCATTTGGGGTGACAACATTCAAAGAGTTTCTGGTTTCTTATGTTTATTTAATATAGTCTTGGTTACAGTTGTTGGATGTTGGAAGGGTAATGAAATGTTATGGTAGCCGAGACAAGGATGCTTGTGCAAGTCCTGGAGCCGAAAGCAGAGAGCTTGAGCAGGGCTAGGGGTAGAGAGCTCAAATGTGGGGCAAGAGCAGGTAGCTTGAGTATGGCCGGAATCTGGCTGTTCGCTCTGTGGCGAAGCTGTTATGTCTTGTGAGAGAGTTGGAATTAGATGCATCGAGTGTTACATTGTTGCTGATGATTGTCGATGGTGTTGGAGAAAATTTGCAGTACAATATATTCAGTGTATTTGTCACTCAACCACTATTAAAGTTAGACTGACGACTCTGCATTCTTTATGGCTTATATTCCAAGCTTCACTTGATTTGGCAAAGCAAGTTTGGCAAGTGACCAACAAGTTTCCCATCATTATCCTACATGATGGGAAACTTGTGGGTCACCTTCGGTTTTTCCCAAGTGATTTGTGGAACGTTAAGAACATGTATCAGACGTAATTAGAGATGTCATTAATAGAGAATATGATTGTGTCATTAGTGATTAATTAACACTTTAGTTAATGTAGTATGCTTCAGATTCAATATCTGCTATTTTTCTTGACATTATAAGAATGTATATTTACTAATCAGAATTAAGTTAGCTAAGTTTAAAGAACTTTAATCAATTAAGTCTAGTTTGTATATTTTGACTTAAAATATTTGTATATCCACTTATTTTATATTTATTATGTTCAAGATGTACAAACACGATATAACCACTTATATGTTGCTTTACTTCCACAGAGAATCTGTTATAGGGAGAAAGGAACAAGACTAGCATGGTTCTCTCTCTTTATGTCAACATGGCTGTGGATTGTTGCACTGGTAGTTTTCTCCATACACAGCAGTAATTCTGAGGTTTGTTCATTTTCCTGTAAAATAAATAAATATAAATACAGTGGCGGCTCTATCTACAAGCACTTCGAGTAACGAGCAAACCACTCACAGCAAATTTTTCTCTATTGACGAGCTTCACCTCTATTAACGAGCAAAACCACATGGTGCTTCCTGGCATCAGAGGATGTAATGCTCGAGTTAAGAGTACAGTAATGTTATCTATTTTAATTAGTTTTATGAACATATTTGCATGCATACGGTTCGTTGTTGTTTTGGAACCATGTTTCAAAAATGCTGTATTTAACAGGTGTCTCCTTCTTCATCAAGAGCCATGAACAGTCCCTGTGATTTCCTCATCGTCTATGACACGCACGACATATGGCATTTTACATCTGCACTTGCTCTCTTTTTTTTCTTTGTGGTAAGTAATGAAACTATATTTGAAATTTGTTGATGAGGTAGGTAGCAGTTTAAAGGTTCAACTGCATTTTGAGTAATATCTTAAAAAAAATTTACATACAGTATATGTCACACACACACACACACACACACAGATCAATACAATGATAAATTTTATTAATGGGGTAGTTAAGAGTAAAGTGAAGAGTAAAGTGCAGATTATTAATACCAGGAGCCATTCACTTCTTAATTATAATTATAATAATAATAATTTATTTACAAGAAGGTACAATGGGTTGGTGAGATTACATAAGATTGGTATTTTTACATTCTTTCAAAGCCACTAACATGCATAACGTTTCGGGCAGGTCCTTAATCTAACATATCAGGTGAGATGAAAATGTACATTGTAGCAAAGTTTTATATCAACAAATAACTACAATATAAATTGACAGAGGTGATTACACTGGTAAAGATATGTGTCTTAAGTACTATTGGGGAAGTGGGTACAAGATACAGTGTGAGTTTGAAGCACAAGATAGGAAACTATAAGGATAAAATTAGGTACTTTTTGGTTTTACTGTACTTTTGAATAGGACATAGGTTGGATAATTGTTTAATTAGTCAGGGAGTGAGTTCCAAAAGATTGGGTCCTTTTATTTGCATGGAGTGTTTGTACAGATTTAGTTTGATTCTGGGGATATCAAAGATATTTATTTCTGGTTTGGTTAGGTTACACCTATGGGTTCTATTACACCTATCAAGGAAAAGTTTCAGATCTAGATTAGCATTTAGGAACAAGGTTTCCTAAATGTAAATAGCACATGAGAATGTGTGGAGTGAGTGTATGTTTAGCATGTTAAGGGACTTAATCAAAGGGGCGGTGTGTTGTCTGAAGACAGTTTGTTATAGTTCTGGTAGCAGATTTTTGCCGAGTGATGATAGGCTTGAGGTAATTTGCAGCGATTGAACCCCATGCACAGATACCGTATGTAAGATAGGGATAGATTAGTGCATAGTATAATGAGAGGAGAGCAGTGGGGGAACATATCTGATTTTAGAGAGTATACCAACCATTTTTGAGACTTTTTTTTTTACTGTGTGTTATATGTGGGTGCTGAAGTTCATTCTCTTGTCAATGTATAGGCCAAGGAACTTTCCCTCATTTTTAAGGCTAATGTTAGCATTATCTATCTGAAGTTGAATTTTATTTGACGTTTTACTACCAAATAAAATGTTGTAGGTCTTATCTATGTTAAGTGTGACTTTGTTTACAGGTTGACATCCATGAGCAGACTTTTTTTTTTTTTTTTTAACTCATTAGTATTGACAATATTGTTTAGTGTGTGAGTGTCAGCAAATAGTATAGGTTTAAGAATATTAGAAACATTTGGCAAATCATTGATGTATACAAAAAATAGGAGAGGTCCTAAGATGCTGCCCTGTGGCACTCCTACTGTTAATGATAGAGTGGGAGAGGTTGTGTTATTGATGGCTACATATTGGTGTCTGTCACCAAGATATTTGTCTACTTCACATTATTTTATTATAGGCTTTATCCTGTTTAACTTTCTAGTCAATTTATTAGGATCATGCTGTTAAAGGGGGACAAAATTGTATAAATTAAATTGGTATTTTAAAGTGTTACTATTTCTGTTATATTCTAGCCATAAGCTTTGACAATATCCAGGGCAAAGTGAGTTGGAACGGAGATTATTAAATATAAAAGGAAAGTCTCTCCAAGACTAATTGGTATATAGGTGAATGCGGCATCTGATTCATCTCTAATGCCTAATTTCTCATTCTTCATATCTTATTTCTATGCCTTACATATGTTCTCTATCATTGTTTTTACATTTGCAGGGCTTGCTCACCTTGGATGATGATTTGTGCACCACACAATCGAAATGTATTCATGTCTTTTAGTTGTGTGTGTTTGGCACAGATGGTAATACATATTAGAATTTGATATTCTTTTAGTGTAGCATTTGAACAAAATACATTTTTTTTTTAACAAGTCAGATACAAAAAGAAGTTGTATTTTTTGGTTGTATGAAGAATTTATGTAACAAGAAAATTATTTCAATGACAGTCAAAAATACAATGTCAGATATACTTTTAATTATTGCATCATATTTGGTGAAGCTAATATTTCTGAGGTTGGAAGAAAACGTGCTCAGATTGGGGACTTGTTTATTTTATAATGAATAATAAATTAATATATAAAATTAATATATAATAAATTAATTTATTATATAAATTAATAAATAACAAATTAATAGATAAAATTATTATTATATAATAAATAATAATAATAACAAATAGTATAATGATAAGCAATTATTTTAATGAATCCAATAGCTAATTTGGATGAATGATAAATAATTATTGACTAGTGCATAACAATAAAGTATTAAGGAATAATTATAATGAATAATCCTTAATGATAAAGTAGAGATCAATTACAATTAATAACTACATCCATAGGTAGTAAATGAAAGTTGCATTAATTAGACTAATTACAATTCATGGGAATATTTCTTAGCTATCTGCAGGCTTATCACTTTGGGGGTTCCGGCGGAGCGCCCCCAAAGATACAGCAAATGTTTAGCATGCTAGAGCAAGTGCCCCTTGAGCACATCTGTGGGCCGTTATGTAAGAGCAGCTGCTGGCTTGGGGAAAGGGGCCCACGCCGTCTCCGTCCCGGTTTATATAACCTCGGGTCAATGCGCGCGCAGCTTGGGGCGGTTAAAGTCGGCTTCCAGACATACGTTTTCTTCCACTCAGAAAACCCACCGTTTTTGGGAAACAGTGTTCTTTTTATATTTTTGAGCAGTGCTCTGTTTACATAATTAATAGTTGCTTTTATATCATAAAAGATTAAGTGTAACAGTAGATGTTTTAGCTTTCCATTCCTATCAGTACTTTCCCCACAGCACTGATCTGTAATGCCATGACTGGCCGTCCTGTCAGGTGGGGATGTTGGATGAACCTGTAGCTGGTTTTTTTATCTACACTGTGTGGTCTTTCATACATAATAGGGTAGCAGCATATTGTTGTATATACCTAAGCTTGTCAAACAAAAAAGACATTATTTGAGAGGAATCTTATAGAAACTGATAAAAATAATTATAATATAATATTTCCAAGATTCAATGCTTAGCTCTTATGAAAATCATAAAGTTATTATTTAGTCAAAGTTAATTTATTTTTTTATTGAGGCAGGGATTTTCTCGCCTGATTCCATGTATGACTAACCATCCTGTGAGATGGGAATATTAGATGAACTTATAGCTAGTTTTTTATCTACACAGTGTAATCTTTCATAGAGAATAGGGTAGCAGCATATTGCTGTATATACCTAAGTTTGTTAATAAAAAAAAATAAAAATGTACCTACATCTAAGCTGCATGCACCTCAACCATGTGGCTGGGGTAGAACTTACCTGTAGGCTACTATGTTTCTCTAGTTCTTGTCACAGACTGGCCTGGGATCACTCTACTTGATTATTGCCTGGTGTACAAAACTCATAATTTAGCCTGCAGAGCTACAGAGGCCTGGTTGCAGTGTTTGTTGTGTGTGTCCAACATAAAGGTATTTGAGATTCCATAAGACATTCTATAAGGGTAGTTGAGATTCTCAACAAGAGATTGTTTTTCATCCATAGTGTTATAAACCCATGGACCTACCTACCCACCAAAGAAGTAAAGGCCAAAACACTGCTGAATTTTAAAATCCAGCTTCAAAAAATCATCAGGACAAATGGGGGGACCCTTGATAAGCTGTTGACTTCCTGTCCTCGTCGAGGCCACTAGAGTGTTAGTAGCCCTCGGGTAAATATGTGAAGAAGCTGCATAGTAGTGATGAGAGAACCAGTAGGGCTGCTACTGCATCACCAGTAATGATGAGAGAAACAGGAAAATATGAAAAGTAAAATATTAACTATAGTAAGGGAACACAAATACTATTAAAAGATGTACAGGTTTCACTACAACTTTCCCTTTAAAAGAAGAGCCTAAAAAAATTCCTTACAATCTCATACGCAAGAATATAATGTACCTCTTAAAGTAAAATTATATATGCCTCATTATACAATTAAGTGCCTTGTCTCTTACATCTTTACTAAGTCAAACCCTAAGCACAGTATAGTGAATAACTATGCAGTACATTAATTTCTCACTAAATCTTGAGGCGTTCACCTCCTGGGGCTCGTGCTGCCCAAGCTCTGCTTTAGGAGGCTGGGATCGTTCTTGCCCTTGCTAGTGTGGATCTTCTCCGGCCCCGACCAGGGCGGTCTCCTAATTTGGAGTCGCTGTGCCTTTTACCAACCTCAAGGTAAACTCCGGAGCTGAAGCCACTAGGGCAGTTTGTTTTTGCATTCAACCTCATTGTGACAGTTCTTGCAATTGCACTGGAACTAATTATATTGCCGTTTGCTCTTCCATTGGATGCTTTCGGTGCTGTGAGGGGGGGACCTGCTGCATGGGTGACAGCTTCTCCCCCATATCAAACTACCCAGGCTTTGCGCCCTGGAGAGGCCACTCCAGACTGACAACCAGAGCACAATTCCATAGTCTCCTGAGACTGATGGATGCCTACTACTACTACATTAATTTCTAAATTTGACTTACCAGTAATAACTATAGTACTATTGATTACAGTATGTGTTCTATTTAACCATTTGTAGTATGTGTGTGTGTTTGAATGTACTGTATGATACATGATATAATTAATTATGCACTCATCATTTTTATGACATTCATTATACTGCTAGAAGCCACAACAAATTCCTAGTTTTTATAAAATCCAACAATTGAACAATTCACTTTATAATTTTTAACAATTAAATTCACATAAATATATACAGTACAGTGGAACCTTGGTTCTCATATTCTCGTATTTTTCGTTCTCGTATTTTTCGGCACTCATACTCAGTTTCTCAAAAAAATTCTATTCGGTACTCGTTGTTTGACTCGGTGCTCGGAGTTTATTCATAACGTTCGGGTCCACAGCGAGCGTGGCGCTTCAGTTTACCAGTGTCTCCTGCCTAGTGATTATCACAGTTGAATTCAATGTTATTGTTTTTGTGCTTTTTTATTTTCTGATCATACAAGTTCTTATTAAATATCATGCCATGGGTTCCAAGAAAGTCAGTGGTAATGTTCAACCTAAGAAAATAGTTGTAAGGATGACAATAGAGGAAAAACAAGAGATCATTCATAGTGAGATAATGTGATGTCTCACTCAGCGGTATGCCACCAGACTCGTCCCGGAACGGAGAGGTATCAACTATGAGGAAGGTTAAAGGAGCTGAAACTCATGTCCCTGGAAGACAGACGAGTAAGGGGGAGACATGATAACCACCTACAAAATTCTCAGGGAAATTGACAGGGTGGACAGAGACAAACTCTTTAGCACAGGTGGAACATGAACAAGGGGACACAGGTGGAAACTTAGTACCCAAATGAGCCAGAGACATTTGAAAGAATTTTTTCAGTGTCAGAGTAGTTAACAAATGGAATGCACTAAGAAGTGATGTGGTGGAGGCAGACTCCATACACAGTTTCAAATGCAGATATGATAGAGCCCAGTAGGCTCAGGAATCTGTACACCAGTTGATTGACAGTTGAGAGCCGGGACCAAAGAGCCAAAGCTCAGCCCCCGCAAGCACAACTAGGTGAGTACTACAGACAAGTGTTAAAACATAGGGAAAAACAAGTGTTTATAGACAGATTCTTAGTAAGACAAGCAAGCAGTGAGCCACAACCAGGCCCTAGTGGTATTCCTGCAAAACATAAGAGAGAGAGTACCCCAGGAATGGCATCACTGCTGTTATAATAGAAGGGGACTCCCCCTTCCAAGCACTAACACCTCTCCTCCTCCCCCCTTCCTCACTGTCTTCCATACGCCAATAAGAGTCCTCAATAAAGGCAAGGTACTTAAGAGTATTATTCTGTATAAAATGTATTTTTTTAGTTAATACATTTGGGGGTGTGGAACGGATTAATTCAATTTACATTATTTCTTATGGGAAAATTTGTTTTGGTTTTCGTACCATTTCTGGGAATGGATTAACTACGAAAACTGAAGTACCCCTGTATGTTATACAATTTACAAGAATGCTAATATAATACACAATATAACTACTTATCTTAAATATACTACACCTTTTAAGTTCTCATGCTATGTGCCAGTTTCCCTTAATTAAAGTCAGCTGTGCGATGTAATACTCCTGATTAATCTTTGATACTTGCTGTAATATCCATACTAGCTAGTAATATTAACTGGCTCGTGTACCAGGTAATATACAAAATTTTCCTACTCTAGATTTTTCTACAGTTAACTTGCATGCCACAAAGGATTTCTAATTGCCTTAAGAGCTATTTTTTTTATTTTATTTTTTGAGATACTGTATATACAAAAGTTGTTACATTCTTGTACAGCCACTAGTACGCGTAGCGTTTCGGGCAGGTCCCTGGAGTACGATCCCCGCCGCGAAGAATTGTTGTTACAACCAAGTACCTATTTTACTGTTGAGTTAAACAGAGGCTACAGTTAAGGATTTGCACCCAGTAAATCCTCCCCGGCCAGGATATGAACCCATGACAAAGCGCTCGCGGAACGCCAGGCGAGTGTCTTACCACTACACCACGGAGACTGACTGACTATTCTTAAATAAGCATACATTTCTGTTATTCTGTAACCCCTCCTTTTAGCCTTATCATAAATAATGAACACCATCAGGTAGCATGTGAGCAATTTGCAAATTTAAAAGCTGTATAATAATTCATAAATCAAATACAGTATATATCATACATTACGATATGTACAAACTGATAATGGCATACATGTAATATTCTGAGAAAAGAATGTATTACTCGAACAAATTTATGTACAGTATTATGTATTATTAGTTATGTATGTATGTAATACAAATGTATGTATTAATGTATTACTCTATTTAAAAATATCAACATGTTCTCTGTTAAAAATAACTTTTTATATGGTAAAATATTAAAAACTTAAGAAAATTATAATGTCAATATTAATATTAGTGGGATGAATAGAGCAATTATTACATACTGGTCTTGTATAATTGGTTGCAAATCATGCATTATATCAAATAATTTTTTGTTTCAATTTATAGATAAAATTATTTTTTTTAGAGAAATGCAGAGCAAAAACTTAGAATCTAACAAGTACTAGGCTTGCAGTCTACTGCTTTGCTAAGAGAGACAAGGATTATATCACATGAATTCACTAATTCTACATGGATTGTGAAAGGAATACTTTAATTGCTACCACCATTCCCATTTTATATAATCCCCCCCCCCCCTCACTCTGGTTCCAGTTCCCCTATTACCATTTACTTTGCTGGTTTTCACAATTTTGAGCTTTGGTTTCAAAAGGTATAAATGAGATATTTGGGTGTAATTAAGAAACTAAGTTACTTTATTAATCATAAACCAAAGCATATACCAGCAAGATATGAAGATATGAAATATCTTGATATGAATAGATATGAAAAGATATGAAAAGCCCTTGTATTTAAATGTATTAGGAAAATTATTTGTCGAGCTTAACTCACAGGCACTTACTGGAGCGCTGCCCTGCTTTTATTATCCAAACTGCATTGTCCTTCTTATGGTCATGCATATCCTTGTTGAATGTCCTGACTTCCAGGACGTGCGTGAGCGTGTCTCTCTCTTACTTCCTGACTGTCCCCGCGATAGAATCCTTGGTGAATCAGATACCTTAACATTGTTTGCCTTCAACATTTTTGTTCTCATATTGGCATCCTTAGTAATATTTAGCGCCATTTGAATATTCTGCACATTTGATGGTGCTACATAGCCTTCCTGCCTTGGTGTCTTCCTCTGATAATTACTTAAAAACTAATCAGTTTTCACTTTATGTATCTTCACTTTTATAAATTTAGCCAACTTGTGTGTACATTTACTGTACTGTGCTGTATATGGGGGTTAAAACTGATCTACTTTATGAAGGAATTTGTAAAAATATGCTGTAATGAGCCAATAAAGACATTTTTCACACAAATGTCTTTCATAATAAAATTTAGCCAAAATAAGGATTGTTTTAATGTTTACAGTATTCAGTGAGCACAAATCTTTGCAGAATAACAGAAGTAAGGAATTATATTAAATAATATCTATAGGCACGACCCTATCAGGTTCAATTTCCATTCCAGCTGGCTTTCCTTAGATGCAATTATTATTATTAATTTACAAAAGTACAGTAGATCAAACTAATGTGATACATCAATGAGAAAATCAGCTGGAGCATTACAGAGGACTTGAACCCTCGATCTGGGTGCTCCCAAGCTGCAAGCTTGGGAGCACCAAGCTCAAGCTCCTTTCAGCTACTGTTACATCTAGAAAGGGCAGCTTCCTATCACTCTCTCATGTAGTAAGTGAAACCCAACCGAATTTTGCTCGAATGTCCCCCCTTCAACTGCTGCAAACGTCCGACATTACGTACCTGTATAAATATGTCGTCAACATACCTGCAGTATATGGCAGATTTTAAGTCCAAGTGAACTAGGAACATCTGTTCTATGGTGCCCATGTAAAAATTCGCGAACAGGACACCTAGGGGAGAACCCATGGCAACTCCATCCACTTGTTTATACATGTGCCCATCGGGCCTCAAGAGCCTCTTTAGTGCCTCCTGACAATCTAAGGAGATCGTCGTCAGGAAAGGTGACAAGTTGCCAATTATACATTATTCTTAAAAATGACGAATATCTGGCAAAAATATACCTCATCTTCTATAAAAACTAAATTCCAAAGGGTCACGTAGGACACAACAGCCGAATTGAAAACGAAGATAAACTGACTGAAACTGAACGCCAAGAAATCTACTCCACCTGTCAAAGGTTATTGGGAATACAAACCAGGTTATGCATATATGGGAATGTCAACACCCACAAACCCGGAAACCCACTTCGGCCAATCAAGAGCCAGATACCCACGTACAGATTGGCTAAGTGACTCAACTGTCTGCTGACTCCTTATGATGCCAATTGAGTCGTTGAGTAAATAACAAATTCTCGTTCCCTGTATGGGTGGTCGGCAAATGGAATGCATTGAAGAGGTTGTTGAAGGCAATTCCATCCACAACTTTAGGGAAAATATGAAAACATTAATGTCGAGAAAGGTAATTTGGGCGTTAGGTATAAAAGGATAGGAGTATAAAAAGCTATTTTCTGCGGTTGGAAGAAAACGCGCACAAAGAGTGAGGGACTTGTTTATTTTAATAATAATAATAAATAATTATAATTAATAAATAATTATAATGAATAATAATTATAATTAATAATTATAATAATAATGTATTAAATCGATTACAATTATAAATAATAATTGAAAGTTCCTTTATTTGAATTTACACTAATTACAATTCTTGGTAATATCTCTTAGCTATCTGCACATACCTAGGCTTATCATTTTGGGGGTTCCGGCGGAGCATCCCCAAAGATAACACGAATGCTTTGCAAGTTACAACAGAAGTGGCCCCTGGGCCTGCCTGGGCGGCATCCCATGAAAAAAAAAAAAAAAAAAAAGAGGATGCAGAGGATCCCGGGAGGAGGATGGGTGTTTTGTTTGAGAAGCGGCTGTGGTCTAGGGCGAACAGGGCCCTAGACCACATCATCAATCAATCCCTACGTGATTGATTGATGAAGATTAAGCCACCCAAAAGGTGGCACGGACATGAATAGCCCGTAAGTGGTGGCCCTTTTGAGCCATTACCAGTATCATTAGCTGATACTGGAGATCTGTGGAGGTGAGACTGCACCCTACGGAGAGGTCGTGACCTCTGTCCCTACCTAAACAGACGTGCTTTAACCTTTGCTCGTTGCGCGCGCATCCTAGACAGTTAGACGCAACTCTTAGTCATATGTTTTCTTACAAACCCCACAGCTTTTGGCAAAAAGCAGTGTCCATCTCTCACTCCTGTAGTCAGAGTGAGAAGCAAGCACTGATTAGTAAACGCCTCTCAGCCAAGCCGGTTGCGGACCTCCGCTCGACGCCAGAGTAAGCCGGAAAACACAAGAAAATCCAGCAAATGCAAATAGTTTTTCAACGACTTCCAGGTGGACTAGAAATCAGGCGTCCGCACAACGTCATGGTTTAATCGGGAATCTCTTCCGGGGAAACCTTACAAACACACATCTGTGCCAGGTATAAGTCCACTACGGGCTCACCATAGTCCGTGCTGCTTGAAAGTTTTTGTTCAGAGTAGCTGAATCTAAACCAACAACAACAGGAGGAGGGGTTGGAATATTAGATGAACTCATAACTTCTTGTTGATATACACAGTGTAATTCCTCATACAGAATAGGGAAGAAGCACATAGTGCTTCTACTCTATTCACATTGAAGTACAGAAGTACCTAAGCCTGTTACTTAAAAAAAAAAAAACTTCAACACTACAGGAGAAAAAAAAACAAGTCATAAATTTTCTTTATTAATTTTCCTCTTCTATGTTGTTCAAGACAAGAATCCCAAACAACAAGACTGAATGACAAAACTCAAATGTTCACATTATTATTGCAGAATATTCTCAGTACATGGGTTGACGAACAGCATTTGCAATTGGCGGATAAGTGCTACACTCTCATACACAGCAAGTGATTGTGAGGTTTTATTTTACAGCAAACGTTACCTAGATCTTAGTGATACTATTTATCGTATCAAATATAGAATAGTAAAATAACCAGGAATGAGAATAAACTCTGTAAAATGTGAAGACGAGCGCGCGAACACATGCTCGCTCAATCATTGCAGGACAAACTTGGCGTTCGTGTCCTCTGATTTCTGTGCCTGGAGAGCCTATTCGCATTTTTTTAATAGTCACTTGAAGTTATGAGGTGGCCATATGGAGGAGTCCAGATTGTTGCTCGGATACTCAATTACGTATGTCCTGGCCTAATTATGTTGCTGGGACATTTAAGTATGCTGATGGGACGCTTAACTATGGTGCTTAGACGCTTAATTATGTTCCTTGGACGCTTATGTTGTTCATATGTTTATGATCACATGCTTATCTTTCCATGTTCATGATTTTTTGTTTGTGCACTGTATATACGAGCATTAATTACAGTGTTAGTGTTTAGGATGGTATATTAACCATGACAGACTGAGAGACAGATACAGAACGCGTCACGAACCGGAGTGTCATCCTTATGACTGAAGACAATAACAGTGTCTGTTGTGTAGTTATCATTATGCTATTATGAAACTATCTGACAAGAGTTTTTAATTAAGGTTGTTGGCATAAGTACTGTGAATACAAGACAAATACTGGGCTTTATGCAGAAGTTTATTCTGAGTTTGTTAATAATAATAATAATAATAATAATAATAATAATAATAATAATAATAATAATAATAATAACAATAATAATATATAGTCCCACTTGAACGAGATCAGCATTAGTTTTACAATATAATCAATTATTCAATATTTGTTATTTAAAATATTGAAATATGTTTTGATTAATGTTTGTGAAGTTAAATATTTGGCATTCTTTATAGAGTTGCAACTATGATATAATTGATAAGTTTATATTTAAAGTTGGAAATTTTACTTTCAAATTGGAGTGTCATATGCTTATATTTATAGGCCTTTACATAACGGAGCTAAATTATAAAATGCCTCCCCTGCCTCATAAGTTATTTATTAAATTATTAGTTATTGACTAATTAGAACGTGCCTGGAGCTTTTGTTGGGCTTTCCAATATAGCCGTAAAGTGGCGTCAAGTAAGTAATTATCAAAAGAAGGCACCAAACCGGGAAGGCTATGTAGCACCACGAGTAATCAGAGGCCGCTAAATATCACCAAGGATGCCAATACGAGAACAAAAACGCATAAGGCGAACGATATCAAAAGTATCTGATTCACCAAGAATTCTATCGAGGGACAATTGACCGCGAGGGACGGTCGGAAAGCAAGACACACGCTCATCCTGGGTCTGGACATTCAACAAGAATGTGCACGACCATAAGAGAAACAATGCAATGTGGACAATAAGGAGCAGGGCGGCGCTCCATTAAGTGACCGTGAGGTAAACGTGTATGGCCAATACGTAACCTAGTCAGAGCCGTTCCCACCGCTGGTTACGGTGGTAGGAGGAAGGCCACGGGGACACGACTCTTAAGAATACGCAGTTTGTTACCAGTAACAGAAAACCAACAACTCTGCCAGCGGGCAAGGATGGAGGAATGAATAACTGGGTAAAAGTTGGAATAATGAATACCTTTACAGGAGATGGGACAAGTGCGGATAGCTTCCTTAGCGGCAGCATCCCCACGCTCATTTAAAGAGACACCAACATGGCTGGGAACCCAGCAAAACTCTACCGACTTAAATTTACTGGAGATACGAAAAACCAATGTTGAATCTCGATGACCACCGGGTGGACCGGATTAAAGGACCCCAAAGCCATGAGGGCACTACGAGAGTCAACTACCACCACAAAGGAGGATTGACACCGAGAAAGCAGGAGACGAAGAGCATAGAGAATAGCATAAAGTTCTGCTGTGAAGATGCTAGCCTCCGGAGGAAGGCGACACATATAAGTGTGGTCAGGAAAAACAACAGAGTAGCCCACACCGTCAGCAGACTTCGACCCATCGGTGAAGATGGAAACGGAGCGGGATTGTGAAGAAAAGTGCTCAAGGAAAAGGCGTTTCAGAACTGTAGGAGGGGTAAAAGCTTTAGTGATGCGGGGCTGGGAAGTACAAAATTTGGGAAGGGGAACCCTCCACGGGGGCAAGGACGGAACAATATGAGGAGAACCATTGGTAATACGAACCGAAAGAGAATCTTGTTAGCGAGACAAACGGACAGAAAGAGGAAGGTGGTGAAGAGGAACAGGAACTACAGGAGGGGCAAAAGTCAAAGCACGACAGAGGCGAGAGTGAGGATGCTGTAAGGACCGTGCAAGATAGCGAAGACAGTAGCGATCACGGCGGTCCTGGAGAGACAGGAAGCCAGTGTCAGCGTACAAACTGAGGGCGGGAGTTGAACGAAAGGCACCAGAGTTGAGGCACAACCCAATATGTTGCGAAGGATCAAGACGGCGAAGAGAAGGAGAAGCAGAAGAGTATGCAGGGCAGCCATAATCGAGTTTAGACAGGATGAGAGAGGAATGCAAATAGAGGAGCGTGCGCCTATCCGCTCCCGTCAAGTTATTGACACTTCTAGTATAGATATTAGTTTTTACATTACAGTAATTATATAACTCATCTTGTAATGCAGCCCATCCTCCTGTTTTGGTAGTACTTGTAGTAACGATGAAGACCCTAGTACATATATCGACTTATGATACAATTAGAAAGTAGAAATCTCTCCTATTGAATTTGCACAAACTGTAAAATGTTTTGTATTTAAATGGCAAAGATAACCTAAACCGAAGCTAACCTTCCTAGGCCTAGTATAACATGTGTGTTATACTAGGCCTAGGAATATTAAAGTTTTTTTTTTGCTTCACTTTTTTCACTTATAAAATGAATAGTACCAAATTCTACTAATTGTTTAGTACGTCAATGATTGTACTATGGTGCATATGGTTACACAAACTACTATTTAAGCAGGAGGATGGGTTGTGTAATAAGATTAACAATAACTGGGCGAGAGACAGCCATGCGAGATCTAACTTCGATAACTGATGACGTGATGACATATTTCCAGAATACAGACTGACAAACATCATGTCACTTGTAACTAATTACAAGTACTTAATTATTTCCTGCACACGACTAAGTGTAGCAACATGTTAGCTAGATATACGTATAGGATAACATTCTTTATATTGCTGGAGGCAACAACATATTCCCGACTGTGAGATCGAAATAAAGTAGACACGTAAGTTGCCGAGACTGAGATCAGCAGACGGTCAAACACGGAAGGAAGCGACGGACCTGTCCTCTTAAAAAGAACGTCGCTTTTGGCCGTTTGCTCGTATGGCCGAATATGGACGTAATTTGAAAATGAAAATAAATTTGGGATTTTTTTTTTCAACAACAGTAAGTTAAGGGTCCTCTGATAGGTTAGGTGGGCAGGAAATTCTCATAAAGTTTCAAAACAGTATGAAAAACGTTAATGGAAAGTTGCCTCTTCTAACCTGTTGCCGAGTAAGCCGGACGACTCAAACAGAAAACGGAACAGTACGCCACTTTTGTGAATCGATTTCATTTCAAATTACGTCCAAATTTGGCCACAGCGCGCATACGAGCGAAAAGTGACGTTATTTTTAAGAGGACGGGTCGGTGTGTTAACCTCCAAATACCACCTCCTGTTTAGACAGTACTTATAGTAAGGATGTGGACCATCCTACATACTGATGTAATGAAATTAGAAAGCAAAATTTAGTACTACTGAATTTAGACAAACAGGAAAAGGTTTTGCATCTATCCTAACCATCCTAGGGCTAATAAACGCTATCTGAGGCCTAATATAGTACATATATGTGCTATATCAGGTTTAGGAATATTTAAGTTTGGTTACTGTGTTGGTCTCTATAAAGCGAATAGTACTAAATTCTATTTAATTGTCCATTACATCTATATATGTACGATGCTCAACACAGTTACAAAAAGTACTATCTAAACAGGAGATGGGTTGCCAAATAATGAGCAGTTAATTAAGGCCTACATACAGGTAGACCCAAGTCTGCGGCGTTCTCACAAATATTTGGAAAGCTCAGCAATTAGCAAACATGGCACCAAAAATATAACAAAATAAAAATATATTTGTGATGGCTACCTGTGGTGTGGACAGTATAGTCACCTGTAAGGTTACCGATTCCTACCTCAACCTAGACCATGGTAGAACCCCCTAAATAGTTTTCCATATACCGAGAAATCCTCGGTATTTTTAATTTTATTGCAATTTTAATTTGATAAAACATTCATTTAATTTAATTTTTTTTAAGCAAATGTTTCTGGAGGAACTCTGGGTGAAAAACACTGAGCTAGAAGGATGACTTGTGTCAGGAAATATATCAGGTGTTGACACTGTGCTCGAGATTGCAAAAAGAAAAGTAATAATGATCTTTCATTCTTTGCATTGTGATTATGCACAATTTATTGTTATAAATGAAACTCGATGAGTTAAGTAACGATACTTGCAGGGAAATAAGACTAAAAAATGGCACAAAAACACACACATACAACAGCACTACCACGAAGCCCCAAAAGATATACACTAATGCTCAAACCTTTAGCAATTAAACTTTCTGTTTTGGCATTATTTGGCGGCTTCTTCCCGTTTGCAACCATAATTTTATATCATATAATTTTATAAGTTTTTTCTAGATAAAATAGCAAGCGAACCGTTCGTCGTAGTAGGTCAAGAAAGGTGCAGTTACCGTCCGCCCCAACACAAATTATTATATAGATACAGGTATTCAAAATTTTGGAATTAAAAACAACACGAAATTAAAAAGTAAGAGATTACAATAAAATAATAAATTTTAGTTGCTATGCGAGTGCTAAGGGGTGAAAAAATTATGTTTGTAATAGTCTCTCGAAAAGAGAAAAGCTATATTTAAATAATAAAAAATACGTTGTATGGAAATATGGAAATTATGGGTAAATAAAGTATAGGTTCCCATTTGGCAAGCATTGGGTGTTGAACCCTTCCCTGCCAAAAATGTAAATTATGAGAAATTGGCAAAAAAAGTAGTTGCAATATTTTTAAGTTTTGGCCGAAATATATGTACTGTATATGGTTGACATGCCGACCCGCCTGCATAGCCTATTTAGCCAGCTCCCTACATGCACACACTTCACCACTTTGAACGTAAATGCCTCTACTCACAATCGTCAATTATTTTCAAAAGTTCATTCAGGAAGATTCCATTATCATCACAAATAATAACATTATCACCGATAGCCTTAAATAAACGAATACCTTGCTGAAAGGTGTCGAAAGGAGACGGGAGAGGTTGACCTGACGTCGTGGGTGGGGTTACTGAGTCAACCAGAGCGGCCAGAGACCTCTGACGGTGGCAGCCACTACCACACGTGTTGCACATGTTGTGTCTACACCTGCCAGTGGCTAAGTGCTCACTTGCATAGTCCCCCAGAGTCAACTTTATTAATTTATTATTATTTATGATATTTAATGGTATATCCAATAGGCCAAGTTGCCTAACAAGCAAAATTTTCCTGAAATATCATATATAAAAAAAAAATGTCTTATGGAATGATTATGCTTTTCATCACATTATATATGATTTAATTTGTTTAAATTACAGTTAAAACTAACAGAAATTTGATAAAACCTAACCTAAATAAGTCAGTAATACATGTTTTTGATATAATAATATTAATTGGAATAAACCAATTTGGAAAGAAATACTTGAAAATAACAACATATTTTTGTTAGGCCTATGCTTGTTAGGCAAATCGGGCTTTACATACTAGGCCAAGTAGTGCGGTTCTGGATAGTACGACATAAACATGGATATCTTGTTGGGATCGAACCCATTGTTTAGAAATCTCTTACTGCCTAGTTGATTCAAGCCTCATTTGAGATTCAATTTCTTTCTTTATTATGCACCCCATACCCATCCCGTGGGCGGTGATGTAAAGGATTAGAGGCACATAATCGGTTCAGGAACTGAACCTCATTTGAGAGAGATGACTCTTCTTATCATTCTGAATTGTTTACTTTAATATATATTTAAAAAAAAGTATTATGTTAAACTTAAGAAGCATTACGCGGAAAAACGAGCTAACAACCATTGGTCTCACAGGAACAATTATGAATTATATTATAGGCGAGTAAGTTTGTGAAGCACCAAGTGAATAAAGTGCGTGTGCCTGGGAGTCCCATGGTCACTCATTCAATTTACCCGAAATGCCCCTAAATTTCTAAGCGTAGCATTAATTCCCATGTGAACTGCAGTTAATTTGCTCTTGAACCACCTCCTTATAACGATGCAGAAGAGGCAGCTTATCATTTTGTTACCGTACGTGCACCTCACTGCGCCGTGATAGCGGACCCGCATTTGTGACACAAGTGGAAATTCATCTTGCCATTTATGGCCTGTGACTGCTGGTTGATCTCGGGGTCTGGTAAGGAAGCCTCAGCTTCGTCAATAGTGTTGTCCAGATAGATGTTCTTGAGGTCTGGGGTGGCGATATCCTCGTCCACACTCCTGGACCGTCCACGGGACGGACTCTGTCCGTTCTCTGTTTGAACACCTATAATAAAGAACATGAGTATTGTAACCTTCTTAATATATTTATTTAATAATATAATTTACACAACTTAAAGTAATTTACATATGAACAATAAATAAAGACTAATACATAAATAGGTCCAACCATTATCCCCCAGTTCAGTCATTGAGCCAGGAAAGCAAGGAATTATCATAAGAATACACCAAGCCTGGGATACTATGTAGCGAGATGTTTAGCACAAAGCGCGCTAAATCTCTCTCCCTCTCAGCATGCTAATTCCGGAAAGGTATGGGAGACTGACCTGTGTCGTGGTAGTCGTGTCCCTCGAGGCTGTTCTCCCGCATGGTGGGCATGTTTTCCGCGGGCTTGGCTGAGTGCACGAGGGTGGTGACCAGGTCCATCCGGGAGTCCAGCGAGTACTGCTTCCCTGCCATCAACATCCCCTTGATCCTCCGACGCATTGCTGCAGGACGCACCAACAATGTTACTTTATGTAATGAGTTTTGTATATTGTCATTTTATTGCATACTTTTGTTGCTTATATCAATAGAATTATCTTTTCCCAAGAAAAGTTGATATTTTTCCTATCCACTCATGGTATGTTTTAAGAGACAAACACATTCACGTAATTTACTACTAATATATGGAGGTGGGTATTCTTTGTATTTGAAGTTATTCTTGGTTCTCCGAAAATTTAAATTTACTTGCAATATTTGCATTTACCCTTAAAACTAACCATATATCTCGGTATCTTACCTACCTCAGCTACACTTACCTGAGCCCAACCTCTTAGCTGCCACAGCTACACTTATCTATAAACACTGAGCATGACGCAGGGTTCACAACTGTGTGCATGTACTATATTAACCATACTCGCTGAATACAGCGGCACGCACTCTAACAAACTGTCATACTGAAGGGTTACTTACGCCTGCATCACCAAACTGTCATACTGAAGGGTTACTTACGCCTGAATCACCAAACTGTCATACTGAAGGGTTACTTACGCCTGCATCACCAAACTGTCATACTGAAGGGTTACTTACGCCTGAATCACCAAACTGTCATACTGAAGGGTTACTTACGCCTGCATCACCAAACTGTCATACTGAAGGGTTACTTACGCCTGCATCACCAAACTAACCTTTGCCTGGGGAATCCTGTACGTCAAGTTTGAGTTGCTGAAGCTTCTTGGCAAACTCGAAAAGGACATCGTTATTGTCGAAGATGGCAGCGAAGGAGCCATTGACGATCTTGGGGGACATGGGCGAGTTTGCCAGCAGGAGCGACGTACCGAAGTCCGGGTTCTTCCTGGTATCTGCCGGGACCATGATGAGTTAAGCTCTGGTTATGTGTGTGGTGTGGTTATGTCTATATGTGTGGCCATGTCAACTCAAGTTCTTGGGTTGAGCTCTAGCTCTTTGGTCCCGCCTCTCAACTGTCAATCAACTGGTGTACAGGTTCCTGAATGTGCAGTTGGATTAAAGTCACAAAGCTAAGCAGAATTATATGCCATATTTCTTGCATTCAAACACTCGAATACGTCCAAACCTGACAACCGCTCAAAAAATATGAGATAAACGATACAGGACATCAAATCCAAGGAGTCCCCCACATCTAAACAGAAAGAAAGATTACCTTTGAGGAAGACTCTGGCCTTGTGTTGCTCGGCGGGGGTGTCGGAGAGGATCTCAGCGGTGACGGCGCGGATGATGGTCCAGTCCCGGGAGAGGTCGTCGACGGTGGTGTGCGTCGAGGTCACGGTGAACCTGCCACATCACCCAGACTCATCACCAATTATATGTAACCACATTACTAGCAGTATATTAGGAGGCCTGGTCAAGGACCGGGCCGAGGGGACGTTAAATCCCGAAATCATCGCAAGGTATAAAGCAAGCAACGGATTCATTCTCATAACCTTGTAGCATCAAAGCATATATATAAATATTTATTTGTTACATTTTACTGTTCTGAGCTCTGTGCAATTGCTAAGGAATTAGATCATTCACACAAAAGTCAAATATTATATAATGTTTTCGCGTAAGTGTTCATTATATATGCCTGAAGAATGCTAAACATGTAAAATAATGAGATAATATTATTGCATTATTCAGTGTTATCTTATTGTGGGGTGTAAATAATTAGTTTTTACTAATTTGGCTGAAGACCTTTAATGGGCCGAGGTGTCCCCGCTTGTGGAGCTCTGGAGAGTTACCGAGAGAGAGAAGCCATGATGTTGGGTGGTGGAAGCGGAACCAACCTGATGACATATTTGCCCTTGAGAGAGGCCGGAACACAGTGCAGCTTGCCCGTCGAGTTGAGCCTCTTGAGCAGCTTCTCCGTCAGCTCGTTGTCGCCCTTCAGTCTGAACACTACCATCCCCAGGTGACGCGTCGCAGTGACCTCGAACCGGGGATCAGACTTCACGAATGCTTCGAACTTTTGGGCCATCCTCACGCCCTGGAAAGTGTGCGAGGAGGCTTCAGATGTAAGATCACTCTGGTATCATACTCTAAGCTCTAGGAAATACGGGAAGGTGAGATTCAGGCATTTGGGACATTGCGATGAAATAGACCAAAATCTTACGTTTTGAAAGTAAAAACTCCTTGGGTTTCAGCCCTGAGAAGGGGAGGGTGGGGGGGAAAGAGGGAGAGAGACGATTGGCAACCGATCCTTAACACGAGTAATTAAGGATCTAGTTGCAACTATAAATTGGTGTATCGTATTTCAGCCAAAACTAGTCCGGTAAGTTTCATATTTGATGTTTTGAGGAAGAGTTATAAATGTTTTAACACGAATCAGATGTCATCTTCTACCTCGGCTTTTAAAAGGTGATCACTGTTGTGTTCTCAAAAGGCTTTGAAAGACAGTTTTCCACAGATTAACTGCACTTTATGAGAAGTACTTTCTGTTGTCCGTCCTGTAGGCTGCCGTCCTGTAGGCTACCGTCCTATAGGCTGCCGTCCTGTAGACTGCTGTGGCAACACGTGCTACGCCGGTCCGTCGTGTGGCTGTGATCAGCTTGTCGTCACGGAAATATCTGATGGTGGCATCTCTCAGTATGTTTGGAAAGTTCTTGAAGATGGGAAAGGTAAAGAGACAATGATGGGCTAACTTCAGTATATTTCCAGCCTTGAGATACTCTTTCCAATTCCCTTCATTCTCTGAACAGTACGTCCAATAGACGTCCAGTCTCTGGTGTGCAAAACTAACTGATATCTCTTTTATTATTGTGGGTTACACCAATTGTTGCTATGTAGACCTATCCCTTGAATTTGCCTATTTTTATATATTTATTCGTGAAAAGTAAACGCAAGAGTTAGTTATACTGTGCTGAATTATACACTCTGGGAAACCTGTGCGACATTTTTCTTGGTAATGAACAAAGTAAGATTGTAATTAACGAAACAATCATAATTTATGTATCCGAACTCTTATTCATAATATGTGGCCCTCCAAGACATGATGTCAGTTTGGCGTTGAAGCCTAAACCCCAAATTTTGCTTTATTGATGCCTCAGTTGTTGGTGTTGTGCTAGTATTGATCGTCTTGTTCTAGTATTGATGGTGTTGTGCTAGTATTGATCGTCTTGTTCAAGTGTTGATGGTGTTGTGCTAGTATTGATCGTCTTGTTCAAGTGTTGATGGTGTTGTGCTAGTATTGATCGTCTTGTTCAAGTATTGATGGTGTTGTGCTAGTATTGATCGTCTTGTTCTAGTATTGATGGTGTTGTGCTAGTATTGATCGTCTTGTTCAAGTATTGATGGTGTTGCTAGTACTGTTGAGCGTTATTGGTATATATGCAAATGTCGGCCGGTTCTACACGCGAGTCAGGTTTGGGGCCTTTTATTTCGATTTTCCTTTTGTATTGCAACGTGAGGATTGTACTCCATAGTTGCCTGGCTTCACTCTCTCCCCCCCTCCCCCACCTCTCTCTCTCTCTCTCTCTCTCTCTCTCTCTCTCTCTCTCTCTCTCTCTCTCTCTCTCTCTCTCTCTCTCTCTCTCTCTCTCTCTCTCTCTCCATGGAGCAGGAATACATGAACCCGGAACATGTATGTTTGCAAGCAAACTGGGCCCAAGAACTAGATCTCACTCTTCAAAAAGTACATCTAGGTAAGCACATGTTTCTGTTTATGTTCATGGATATAATTTCTAATTGTAAAATTAATTTCCCTCTTAATGGATGTCGAGCGAGAAAGCAACAATGACAAAACTAACAGCAACAAAGCAACAGCAAACACAATCAACAAGAAAACAACAAAAACAGAGGAGAGGATGTAGGGGCACTAGTATTTATATATATTAATAAATTCTTGGGCACACAATACTAAGAGGAAGAAGTCGCGTAGGAATGCCGGGAGCGGCTGCGAGGCGGGGTGATGGTACATGGGAAGTACATTACGTCAGCTCCCGCCTGCACTCTCTTACCCAACCCCCTGAGTGCTTCTGGCGGGGCAGGGGGAATGGTGGAGAGGGAAGGGGAGAGGGAAAGGGAAGGGGAGAGGGCAAGGGAAGGGGAGGAGTGAGGGAAGGGGCAACATGAGCTATAGTTACACTACCAACAGCAGTTACGGTTACAACAGCTTTCCCCCCCCACTCTCCATCTCCCGTCAGTTTAACATGCACACCCACAGCAGCGACAGGCAGAGGGCCACCCACCTCCCGGATGTGTTTCTGCAGGCCGCTGACGCCGAAGCTGCGGATGACGAACCACAGTTTAAGGGCCCGGAACCGCTTGCTCAGTCCAATCTGCCAGTGCTGCCGGCCGCCCCGCCACAATTATACATGTTAGAAATAAGTCCATAATATTTTGGTGGAATGTGTACAGCCTAATAATTATACTTTCGTTAAAGATTACAAAATCAACTTACCATGTAATCGATCGCAAGACCTGAGAAACGACGAGAACATTAAAAATAAGTATATGTATGGTTTAATACCATTAGAGGGATGAAGGAGCAAGTCTCAAACCCCACAACTCAAGGAATATCAATGAAATATTAACTACCAACTATGAAAACTTAGACGAACCACATAATAACAATTACCTTACGTCATAAACTCTTGTTCTATCAGTATGGTATATATATATTAATTTAGTTAAGGAACTAAGTTACAATCAAATTACTATACAAATTTTACTCTTACTGATACGACGTACTGAATATGCAGCCTGTGTCCAGCATACCAGCTGACGTTCTTTTGTCCAACTAGAAGCCTAAGATTTATCGCTCCCTCAGGACCAGATAGACGTATCATACTAATATGAATGTATACAGATCGACTTGAGAATGGTCCAGGACGGACCGAAACGTCGTCGTCCCTTCACCTTCTAGTTTGTGATCTGGTCAACATACTTTAGCCACGTTATTGTGACTCATCGCCTGCACATGAATGTATACAATTGGCACAAGGTATACAACTGACAAAGACACATACAACTGGCACTGACATATACAACAGACACAGATGTAACAAAAAAGGCATAGATGTATGAAATTGGCCCTTAGGCATAGCTGTATATTACTCGACATGAAAGTCATAGATGAACAAAATTTAGACCATAGATGTGGATGGTTCCAAATTAGCCCCCCACACAGACGGACCGGTCTAGATCCCATAGTCACATTTACACAAATTAACCCCAAGATATATCAAATGTTACCCCTGGGATTGACGATTTAAAGCAATTTACGAAGAAATGTGTTTATATGTTAACACTAAACAAACACCCTCAAACTATTGTGTAATATAATTTGTTGAAAAACTTGTCCCAAGAAGGCAATAGGGAATATATTTTGTAGAGTATATCAAATTAATCTTATTCATAAATACATGTATTTTTAAGTAATTTAGAAAGTATCTTAGAGATATTGACATAAAACACATCCTCCTCCATTTTAGAAAATATTAAAATATTGAAATATTATTATCATGGACTGAGTAAAATTATTATATCTCATGTTTAAAATATTTTGGGGCTTCCTATTCTTATCCTCGTAACTTTGCATTTGTTCCAGTTAAAGTCTAGTAGCCATTTTCCAAACCACTTTTGGAGTGTCTAATTAATTTTGCAGTATATGACAGTCCTCGTGATACCACCTGGACTCTGAGGACGGTGGCTAGGTGGGACGCAAACATTAATTACTCTACTATCTAGCTGGAAAATGTGAGTTGTGAAATGCGTGCTGTTTCGTCAATGTCAAGTGTTTATCATAGTTTGGTTCTTCATTACACATTCTCTCTGTCTCTGTCTCTCTCTCTCTCTCTCTCTCTCTCTCTCTCTCTCTCTCTCTCTCTCTCACCTGTATTCTCATGCTGCAAGTAGATAGGGTCGACGTTGAAAGTACGGTGCAGCGAGCCACTGTTCTTGACCCTGGGGGAAGGCCGTGTGTGGGTAAACAATTACACTAACACTTGCGTGTATCATTATATCAAGATGGAGTAACACACAACTAATATTCCGCTATACAGCACACCTCTAACACACGGCTATGTATAATGAACTGTAAAACAATGTGATCAAGGAAAAGTCAAGCAACTTTTATTCAAGATGGCAAAGAATAAAATAATTATATTAGATACTCCTACTATTATTGCCACTATTACTAGTAATAGTGCTAGAATGATATTATTACTATGGCCACTAGTTCAATTACTACTGCTGATGTTGCTGCTCTCACACTCGGGACTCACCACATGGCGGTACAGTCGAAGTGTACCATCATCCACTTGGAGGGGTTGAAGGCGAGGGAGTGCGCGTACTCTATGCCACTCATCAAGTGCCGGAACTCTGGGCAGATGAAGGCCGTGCCGGCGTAGGCAGCGTCCACGTGCATCCACAGCTCTTCCTGCTCACCTGCAGCACACGTGGTGGAGGGAGGCACGTAGTGAGGGCGGAAAATGGATGAATGAACAACACAGCAAATCATCATACCCACATTCATTATCTCATTCACTATACAGCATCACTGATATAAAAGGACTACCACACTCCAACAGTTACCGCTTAACAAGACCAGGTGTACACGTGTCCTCGTCGAATGCCATAGTTACATCAAATGACTCCTCATAAACCTATTCCACCCCATCAAAGAGGCAATTGTTGTGGGGGTTGCATGCCCAGGATGCAACCCCCCACAACAATTGTTTATGTCCCGGGGACCAATTTACTGGCGAACTGAGGCATCAGGTGAAAGAAAACGTGCACAACCGTGTCTGTCCTGCCCGGGGATTCAAACCAGTGCCCTTGATTGGCAGCCGAGGGCCCTCTGAAGTTCCTGTGCTGCAGGAACTTCTGATGGTGGTGTTACAGATACACGCCTGTGGGAGACTCTGCTGTATATGAGCAGCTGCGACATGGAGGAAAATACTCAATTACGCTCACACACACACACACACACACACACACACACACACACACACACACACACACACACACACACACACACACACACACACACACACACACACACACACGGACCAGGACCAAGCACCAACTCCATACTTACATACAGGACCCAGCTCCTCCAGCGGGTCGAAGGAGCAGGACCCGGTGGTGCCTAGTGTAGCACACAGCTGAAATATACCCAAATACATTATTATAATATCATCATAACAAAATTATATCGTAAAAGCTAAAGATTGAATAAAAACATTAATATTTGGTAATTTATTTAACACAGGAGACGAATATCCCCCCTCAGATTGACGACACATCCTCTGCAAATTTAGTCTCCCCAATAACAATGTGTTTACCACAACATGCGGCCCGCTGCAAGCAACAGCCTCTTGGACCAAGTTAACACAAGAGAAGTCTGGCTCCAGGCTGGGAGTAGAAGAATTCACATAACCACTTATACTCCAGGTATGTGTAATTGTGTCGTCAGACCGTTGAAAGCGCAACAAGGCGGAGGTCTGAGGTCGCTACCCTCGGTCACCCTGGGAGACGGTATAGCGGCCGTCACGGCCTGGCCTCAGGGCACCTTATAGCTATACAGACCACAACTAATGTACCGTATATCCAAGGCCGTATAACAACGGCACACGTGCACACCCAAGGCTACCATGGGCACATCTTCGGTAGATTGATTCATAAAGATTAAGCCACCCAAAAGGTGGCACGGGCATGAATAGCCCGTAAGTAGAGGCTCTTTGGAGCCATTAACAGGACCAATAGCTGATACTGGAGATCTGTGGATGGATGGGGGTCTTCATGGTCGCTCGCAGTTTATGGCCCGCAGGACGCTTGGTCGCCAGGTTGGAGTTTAATGTGCAAGACGACGCTTTACATCTGAATATAACAACCTCAGCGAGTTCTAGAAGTTCCGGTGGCAGGGTGTTGTTGGTGGTAGTGAGGGCTGCGGAGGCGAGGGACCAGGCGGTGGTGAGGGAGCAGCAGCTAGCTTTCCCAGGTGTGTTCTCGGGCAAGGCCGAGATAGTGGACGTAGGCGGGTTGGCTTGCTGAGGTGAGGTGGAGGTAGTGTTTGCTCTCATCTTTTTTATTTCTTCCTGCCGGTGGAGACTGCACTTACCTACTTACCACTGCAGTGTGCGGGCTATTGCAGAGCGGGCAGCGTCGGTGGGAGGATGTGTAGCCTGTGCAGTGGTGCTCCTGGGCGCAAATCTGCATTTCTGCACTTGCTCGGTGCACTTCCTGGTGTAGTGGGAGTACCGGTACATCTCCACGCATCACTAATATAATATATACGGGTGTACACTGGAGGTAGTGTGCAGAGGACACACTAGGCCAGAGAGGCGCCAGGAGACCGTCACACTCGTCACAACTAATTACATCTAGTTGCCTGTGAATCAAACCGCTCATAATATCGCTGGCATAAGACAGCGATAACACACCTGTAGTTAAAGGTTGAATTCCTTGATGACTTGTCGGGCGTGTCGAGTGTGTGGTGTGGTGGGCACAGCACTTTCATCCCCACGAGTGACGAGCAGGTGACATGGTAATGGGGAGCTCCTTAAGTGCTGTAGTGTGTGTGTGCTGGGACGCTGCTGGGACGCTGCTGGGACTGGCTGCTAGGACGCAGCTGGGACTGGCTGCTGGGACTGACACTGAAGCTTCCTACCACATTCTCCGCGCCATTTTCAGGAACCTGTACACTAGTTGATTGACAGTTGAGAGGCGGGACCAAAGAGCCAAAGCACAACTAAGTGCGTACGTTCCATCACCCCCACCTCGACACCTCCACAACTACGGGAATCCCAACTTTACTGCCTCTGTTACACTCTTCTTCCATAGGTTTAATGCCTCCTGCGCCCAACACTTTATTGCCCCCGTGCACTTACCTCTGTCTTGTGTTCTCCAGCCCACACGTTCCTCCTCCCCCCCCACCCACCCCCGCCCCACAGCCTCCCCCACAACCTACACCAGCCCTCTCCTCCCCCACAGCCTACACCAGCCCTCTCCTCCCCCACAGCCTACACCAACCCTCTCCTCCCCCACAGCCTACACCAGCCCTCTCCTCCCCCACAGCCTACACCAGCCCTCTCCTCCCCCACAGCCTACACCAGCCCTCTCCTCCCCCACAGCCTACACCAGCCCTCTCCTCCCCCACAGCCTACACCAGCCCTCTCCTCCCCCACAGCCTACACCAGCCCTCTCCTCCCCCACAGCCTACACCAGCCCTCTCCTCCCCCACAGCCTACACCAGCCCTCTCCTCCCTCACAGCCTACACCAGCCCTCTCCTCCCCCACAGCCTACACCAGCCCTCTCCTCCCCCACAGCCTACACCAGCCCTCTCCTCCCCCACAGCCTACACCAGCCCTCTCCTCCCCCACAGCCTACACCAGCCCTCTCCTCCCCCACAGCCTACACCAGCCCTCTCCTCCCTCACAGCCTACACCAGCCCTCTCCTCCCCCACAGCCTACACCAGCCCTCTCCTCCCCCACAGCCTACACCAGCCCTCTCCTCCCCCACAGCCTACACCAGCCCTCTCCTCCCCCACAGCCTACACCAGCCCTCTCCTCCCCCACAGCCTACACCAGCCCTCTCCTCCCCCACAGCCTACACCAGTCCTCTCCTCCCCCACAGCCTACACCAGCCCTCTCCTCCCCCACAGCCTACACCAGCCCTCTCCTCCCCCACAGCCTACACCAGCCCTCTCCTCCCCCACAGCCTACACCAGCCCTCTCCTCCCCCACAGCCTACACCAGCCCTCTCCTCCCCCACAGCCTACACCAGCCCTCTCCTCCCCCACAGCCTACACCAGCCCTCTCCTCCCCCACAGCCTACACCAGCCCTCTCCTCCCCCACAGCCTACACCAGCCCTCTCCTCCCCCACAGCCTACACCAGCCCTCTCCTCCCCCACAGCCTACACCAGCCCTCTCCTCCCCACAGCCTACACCAGCCCTCTCCTCCCCCACCAGCCTACACCAGTCCTCTCCTCCCTCACAGCCTACACCAGCCCTCTCCTCCCCCACAGCCTACACCAGCCCTCTCCTCCCCACCAGCCTACACCAGCCCTCTCCTCCCCCACAGCCTACACCAGCCCTCTCCTCCCCCACAGCCTACACCAGCCCTCTCCTCCCCCACAGCCTACACCAGCCCTCTCCTCCCCCACAGCCTACACCAGCCCTCTCCTCCCCCACAGCCTACACCAGCCCTCTCCTCCCGCGAAGGACGACTAGGGAAGGTCGCAGAAGGACGTTTACAAAATGTAGTTATAGAAATCAACTCAAACATATGTAAAGTAATTTAGTATAGGAACAAAGAAGACTCATTGATTGATTAAGAAATAATTCCTCTGGAATCGTACGTCACTTGGCGTCAATAAAAACATATTAAAACAGCATAAATATATAGAACACGAACACTTCATATTGAAAACTATGACACTAATGATAACATTACAACAATTTAAAAGTAAAGATTCATTGGAAGACAAAGCCGTTGTCAATGAGGGTAGAGACGAGGGCAGTGTTCCCGCCCTCGTCCCAGGGCGAGCAGCTGACATGAGCACAGGGAGTGGGGTCATACTGGGGTCACACTGGGGGTCATACTGGGGTCATAATGGAGGTCACACTGGGGTCATAATGGAGGTCACACTGGGGTCACACTGGGGTCATACTCACGAAGAAAGGGATGAGGCCCTTGTCTCTGTCGTCGTGGATGGCCTGGAGGACCTTGTCGCCCCGCATGCTGAGGTCGTCGTCGCTCTCAATGTACCGCAGCTTCACCAGACCGATCAGTCCAGCCTTCTCCACCGACGAGTGTGCCTGCAACACCCACACCTTGTACTGCACGCCCAGTGCCTCCTACCTGCACGCCCAGTGCCTCCTACCTGCACGCCCAGTGCCTCCTACCTGCACGCCCAGTGCCTCCTACCTGCACGCCCAGTGCCTCCTACCTGCACGCCCAGTGCCTCCTACCTGCACGCCCAGTGCCTCCTACCTGCACGCCCAGTGCCTCCTACCTGCACGCCCAGTGCCTCCTACCTGCACGCCCAGTGCCTCCTACCTGCACGCCCAGTGCCTCCTACCTGCACGCCCAGTGCCTCCTACCTGCACGCTTTTCCTCCTACCTGCACGCCCAGTGCTTAGTGGCATGGGGGTGTTCTTAGTGGGACATGGGGGGTGTTCTTATCGGGACATGGGGGGTGTTTTTATCGGGACATGGGGGTGTTTTTATCGGGACATGGGGGTGTTTTTATCGGGACATGGGGTGTTTTTATCGGGACATTGGGGTGTTTTTAGTGAGACATGGGGTGTTCTTAGCATGGAGCGTGCTTGAGATCTATAGTCAGTACACCAACAAGACAAGGGACCTGGTCGGAGCAGTAGGCCACAAGGCGGGAGTTGATCTCTGCGTCCTCGAGGTCCGGGTATTCCTTCTGGTACCTCTGGATGGCCTCCGTCCTGGCCGCCAGCAGGCAGGTGAAGGTGGCCTCCGACGCCGTCGTCTGTGGACACCAGAGGTCTCTGCTGTAGTGCGGGAATGCGCTATACATCAAGCTACTGCAAGGGACGAGTTTGTTGTGAGATGTAGATCATTGGGTCTGTGAGTTAATGATACCGACAAAAGGTCTGTCTATCAAGCAAGACCAGTGTCACGCAACTGTCGGTGAGACCTATGTTCATTAATAAGGGTCAACACTTGCACGCTGCTACTCTTGTAATGATTGAAAAAGCTAAAAAAAACTTTAAAAAGGGAGACGTTATGATAGCCGTTTTAACAACATGTGTGATAACTTTAAATACTTTAAATATCGGCGCCTTACGATAACTTGGAGTCATCGTTCTCAACACACTACTAAATAAAGTATTACTCTGGGACGCTGTGCATTTTATTCTAGTGATATATATTGAGAATGTTGCCGAATATCCCTGAAGGAAAATGCCTTATGCATGTTCACATTACTCGATCATTCTTTATGCGTGTGCCGGTGCTCGTGGCGGTGTATATATATTATATATATATATTATATATATATATATATATTATATATATATATATATATATATATATATATATATATATATATATATATATATATATATATATATATATATATATATATATTAATGTTGAAGACATGAACTTAGTTTAGTAATATTACTTGTCAACACATGTCCACAATTATTATTTCGTGAGACATGTTTTATGCAATTCACAGGCTGATAAAATTAGTGTAAGTTCATGTTGGGAATAAAATAACCACCACCCACGCCTCCACCCACTCAACCGCCCACGCCTGCACCACCACCCACGCCTCCACCCACTCAACCGCCCACGCCACTGCCACCTTCGCCCTTCTCTAGCATAAGGGGCGAGAGCATGTTATGGGGGGAAGGGGAGGGCGGCGTGTGCAGGGGAGGGCGGCGTGGGTGGGGGAAGGGGCCGCGGTGCGTGTTGGAGACACTCACTATCAAATCAAGAGACAACGAGGAAAGTAATTATGAGTTACACTGCAGGCGTTCCCACCGTTAACTGTGACTTTTACTGACTGTCACTCATAGCCACAACCACTCACAACTACTACTACTACCACCATCCACTACCACAACTACTCACTACTACCACCACCTCCATTACCACAATCACTCACAAACACCACTTACAACAAACAAATTTTGGTAGGAAGTCAATTTTGTGTGTGTGTGTGTGTGTGTGTGTGTGTGTGTGTGTGTGTGTGTGTGTGTGTGTGTGTGTGTGTGTGTGTGTGTGTGTGTGTAAACTCACCGAAATGTACGCAGTACAGAGTTTATAAAGTGCCTTTCCAACAACCTGTTAGTCAATTCAGGGACTTTCTTAGCGCGGGTAATGACCCGAGTTTACCAAGAGGTTGTGTATCAGAGTCACCTTTCACAGCTCCACATTTTCATGTTCCATTTGGATTCAATTCTTACGCAAAGAAATGTATTGGAGTCATCTCTATAATTCATTTAAATCTCCAATTCTCGTGTATGTATTCTCGTTCCCCTGTCGACCATTTTGAACACTGCTTGTTTGTTCACGTAGTTGATCACTGTTATAACTTTGCCCTTGTGTGCTTGTGTTCCACAGATGGAACAGTTCAAGGAGCCAGACATTAATGGAAGGATGAACAAATATTAAGCGAGTGTTGCGGATATTTAACAATATTATAAAGATATCAGAGAAACGAGAAATAAGTGTTAAATGGTAATGCATACCGTTCTTGTGTATTAAATGTATACTGTTAATTACATCACAGGTTTTGTTAGTAATTTGACTTATAATGTTCGGTTATCAACACAAAATTAAAAATCATACTTTTATACGTAAAAATGTTTCCAGATAATCTAATATCCGCAGAAAAATAAAAGAAATATATTACTTACTTAATACTGTTAAGTTAAATACCAACTACTGGCTTCTCAGCCAGCTGCATAATGCTCTAGAATACATAAAGAGTTGCTACAGTGACTCTACAGATGCTACAGTATTTGCTGGTGATACTTCTGCGCAACAAAGACCAAATATGTGGGGGAGAGGTGGGGAAAGGGTATCTCACCTGTATGACGCCGCCTCCGGGGGAGTTCTTGGTGGAGTGGAAGAACTGCTCTGGGAGACCGATCATCTTGCCCAACCAGTCCATGACGATCATCTCCAGCTCCGTGCAGGCCGGCGACGACGCCTGCCAGGGGGGCCAACCCTCCCGTCACTCATAACATTACTCTTTAATGCCTTTATTAACCTCTCTTACTTAATCATAACTGAATCGTTGAATCATGTCTCCTCCTCTCGTAATATGTCACGCTTGCACGGCTTTAAGTTGCACCGTCTCCATCATCTCTTGTTGTTAAATATATTGTGTTGTATCTCATACGCTGATGAATTGGTAAATTGAAACATGTATTCTGTCTGATGACCAGACCACACACCACAAGATGAGGAGACGACGACGACGTTTCGGTCCGTCCGGGACCATTATTATGTCGATTGAGGTCCAGGACGGACCGAAACGTCGTCGTCTCCTCATGTTCTGGTGTGTGGTTATCTTCAGCCACGTTATTGTGACTCATCGTCTATATATATATATATATATATATATATATATATATATATATATATATATATATATATATATATATATATATATATATATATATATATATATATATATATATACTGTCTAATACAGTCGATTGTAACCATGATATATATGTGTGCTTTAGCCTACATATTTTGACCTATTGTCTTGTGTACCTGATCCTCTGTCCTGTGAGATAGTGAATACCGGCGTCAGCCTCATTCTAAAGACCTAATTAAATTACTCAGATTAGCCAAAATTGTAATTAATTTTTGTCAATAAATATGCTAATAATAATAATGCACTTAACCATGCATCTTTCTAGAGATGGGGAAGCTCAAGATGGGTAAATGACTCATATTTTGAGATTTTCTGGGAGGGGGGGGGGGGGGTAGAGAAGCATGTATAAGGAAATGAGGGAAAGAGAAAATATGAGAGGAAAGGAGAGAGAATGGGGCTGCGGGGGGGGGGGGGGGAGAGGGTAAGGGTGAGGGGTAACTTACCCAGGTGAAGCCCAGACAGTTGATAGCGTCAGCGAGCATGTCCCCGAGCAGCGAAGGGAAGGAGTTGAGCGCCGGGAAGTAAGCGTGCATGTATGGCGACTGCCAGTGGGTCACCTTAAAAAGAAAATGGTTCCCCCAGCAAATTAAGGTAGAACACGAGAGGTGGGCTACGAAACCTGGATAAGAAAGTGTAGATTATGATTGGGAGAACGGAATGAGAGAGAGAGGATGGATTAACACTTTCTAAGGAGGACAATTTATTATTATTATCTTTATATTATATGCACTATCATCACTGGAAGCTATATAGGTACCGCCTTTAGTAAGGTTTCTCATCTTTACTAAGGTTTCTCACTTATCTTCCAAGATCCATCAAGATCATGTCCACTCTCTCTCTCTCTCTCTCTGTCTCTCTCTGTCTGTCTCTCTCTGTCTGTCTCTCTCTGTCTGTCTCTCTCTGTCTGTCTCTCTCTGTCTGTCTCTCTCTGTCTGTCTGTCTCTGTCTGTCTGTCTCTCTCTCTGTCTCTCTCTCTCTCTCTCACACACACACACACACACACACACACACACACACACACACACACACACACACACACACTTCATGTAGCAACTATCAATGATATCGTTGAGGTCTACCATCCCGTCAGAGATATGCGTCTGTATGGTACTCGCAGACCTTACACACAACTCCACTCGTATCAGTGGTAGAGACAACTCCCGGTATTCCCCCAGGCCACTCCCGGTATTAGGGAGGCGTGGCACAGTACACACCACAATCAGCCGCGCGAGGAAGCGGACAGGAGGAAGGTGAGAGAAGGTACTGACCCCAGGCATGAGGACCCTCTCGATGTCGTTGAAGATGTTGTCCCAAGGCTCAGGGTGGGCCGGGGCGGCGTCGGGCACCAGGCCCCGCATGTACCCGGGCTTGACGTCCGGGAACACCCGCCTCTCCCTGATGTTGTCGAGGTAGTCGGCGATGTAGTCCACCATCTCCTTACCTGCGGCCCCCACCAGCGTCCACCGTTATACTTCACACACACTCACATGTATCATCAGAGGAAATGTATATGTTTATCTCTCAGAATGTTTGGTAATACGTTTATTGCTTGTGATGTGTGTCTATGTATGTATTAACACGATGTACTGAACGGGGTGAGAATAGCTTGAGCTACCTCATCCCTTTGTGTGTATTTTACCTCAATAAACTTATTTCAATTTCAATTTCAATTGTATTATCAACACAAGTGCTTTATATCGCCTGGTTATTTACTGTACCGTTATGTATATACACAGTATAAATAAATAATATACACGTGGAAAATACTAGAAGGCCAAGTACCAAATCTATACAGTAAAATAGCAACATACTGGAGTGAACGACATGGAAGAAAATGCAGTATAGAGCCAGTGAAGAGGAGGGGGAAGATTTACAGAGGCAAATCTTGTGAAGTAGAGCAGTATTATAATGATATGCGCGAGTGCTGGCGGCCGCCATGGCTCTCAGGCTGGGTAATGATAGTATATCAGTGTTCAGCAGTGGTGCCTGTGCAGGCGATGAGTCACAATAACGTGGCTAAATTATGTTGACCAGACCACACACTAGAAGGTGAAGGGAGGACGACGTTTCGGTCCATCTTGGAACATTCTCAAGTCGATCGACTTGAGAATGGTCCAGGACGGACCGAAACATCGTCGTCCCTTCACCTTCTAGCGTGTGTGGTCTGGTCAACGCAGAGGTGCCTCCTGGCCCATGGCACCCTCGCTCCTATAGTGTGTGTCTTGTACCTAATAGACCAAGTTGCCTAAAAAGCCGATTTTTTCTGAACTATTATATTTTTCAAATATATTATCTGACGGAATGCTACAGTTTTCCATTACATTACATATGGTTTAAATGTTTAATTTTATTCAAAACTAACAAAATTGATCAACCCTAACCTAACTTAACCTAACCTAACCAAGTCAGTACTTCATATTCCATATATAATAGATTATTATTGTTAGAAAAGAACTATTCTGGAAAGAAATATTTGAATCATTCGGCCTGTTAGGCAAATCGGACCTTGGATACTAGGCCAAGTAGTGCGGTTGTGACTATTAGGCATGATATATTGTGTGTGTGGATAGATTACGTTGTTGTTGTTATAGATTCAGCAATTCGGAACAAGTTCCAAGTAGCACGGGCTATGGTGAGCCCGTAACTTACCTGGCACAGGAGTGGGGCAAGAAGCACGGGCTATGGTGAGCCTCTGATAGATTACGCGTCTTGTAGTATGGATAGAGTTTTGGCCTCACGCTCGTGGGGCCAAATAGATAGAGATAGATACATACATACATACATACATACATACATACATACATACATACATACATACATACATACATACATACATACATGCATACATACATACATACATATGTTCATTTTCCTAACGGTTGTCAAGGTCGCCTCATAATTATTATGAACAATTTTTTCCAACTAGATTTTAAACTGGAGTAAGGTCTTGGCATCTATAATTGGGTGGTTAGGTGAGTCCATCACTATATTACCGTATGGGTGAGTTATAGTAACCCCTTGTGTGAGTTATAGTGACCCCTTGTGTGAGTTATAGTGACCCCTTGTGTGAGTTATAGTAACCCCTTGTGTGAGTTATAGTGACCCCTTGTGTTATAATAACCCTTGTCTGAGGTATAGTGACACATTAAAAGAAGTGGTCTGGATTTAAGTGCTACACTTTGTTCAGTATTTAAAAGTTGATGTGGATGAGATGAGCCTTGTCATGTCTGGTTTGTTGCGTTGTTAGTCTAGCGGCCTTCTCCCGTTCCTGGCGTGGCAGTCCACTTAGCTCTGGCACGACTTATCTTACTACCCGTTCTCGCACTTTCGTACAGTTAATATTGACTTATTAAATAAGTGCATATGTGACATACTAATTTATTGTGAATATTTTAGTTTACCTTGAAAAGCTTCATAGAAAACAAAGATTTGGTAGTTTATCTCACTACCAAACCTTTTCCAATGTTGTAATGTATTCATGATTATATACAGTTGTCTTGGGAGGTGGAGAGAGGGACGGTGGGAGGGGGAGAGAGGGACGGTGGGAGGGGGAGAGAGGGACGGTGGGAGGGGGAGAGAGGGACGGTGGGAGGGGGAGAGAGGGACGGTGGGAGGGGGAGAGAGGGAGGATGGGATAGGGGGTGGGGGAAGGGGAGGCGGGGGGGAGGGGGGAGTGGGAGAGGTGATTAAGGAGAGCTGAGGCAGTATTGTTGCGGGCAACAAAGCCATGATGGAGGGCGGAGCAGCCACCACTTCGAGGTGTGAAAATTCCCGCGATAAATATCTGATGAGAAGATAAGACGCTGATGAAGAGGGGGGAGGCGGGGATGAGTAACGTCCAAGGGGGTGTGTGGGAGAGTGTACCGGGGCTGAGTAACGTGAGTCTTCAAGGTCTAGTGTACTAGGCTGTCACTCTAGCCCCTCCTGTCACTTCCATCTCATTCACATGCATATAATACTCACCAACCTCGATACTCACATCTGTTTACGGGTTATTCTTGCCCGTGCCACCTCTTGGGTGGCTTAATCTTTATCATCAACCACTCATTTGTTTTGTTTGGTGGTGGGCTTGGGGACCTACCAACCCGCTGCAGTGTCGAGGAAGATGCAGCCAAACCTTTCCTCTTCACCACCCTTACCCACGCTTTCTTTCCCCTAACATATATATTTGAGATCCATCACGTACCTCTTCTCCTGTACTCGTCCGAGTCCATGGTGGGGATGGGTGACGGAGACCTGCCGGGAGAGCGAACACGTCACACACTCAACACTCTTGCTTAGTGACGGATGACATCCAATTGGGGGAAATAGATGTGGTTGATTTATGGAACACAGTAATGGGTGACATTATGGATGTGGGGATCGCTCGATTGTTTCAAGCGTAGGCTAGACATATAGTGTATAATATGGAAGATTAATCACAAAAAAAACATGTGATTCGGCTATGCGTAAGTTTCCACTAGGAAAAATGCAACGAAAATTCCGAATGTTTTCGTTTCATTTTCCCAGTGGATACTTGCGCATGCACATATACGAATGAGAATGGGTGGATACGAATAGGAAACTGTCACGAATGGGGTAATTGCCCTTCTGCAGTATTTTTTGTATTCTTGTGTTCTTAGAAGATTTGGGTGAATCGAGGTCATGGTCTAAGAACACTTACTGTCACTAGTACCGCTCCAGTTCCTGCCTGGGCGGAGGCGGCCATGATATAACACGGAAGGCTCTCTCCCTCACCCTCCACCTCACACGGACGGCTCCGAGGGCCGCCATGGCTCCCACGGGGACAGGAAGCCGGTTTATGAGATACACAAAACTATGAGCAATCCTCGGGTGAGGGAGAGAGGAGGGTGTAGTGGTAGTGTTGAGAAAAGTGGGTGGACACACCGTCACCATACACCACGTTTCTCTAATCCTGTCAACAATCATCTCTACCCTCATCAATCCTGCCACACCCACGTTAATCCTCCCCCCCCCTACACTCCCGTCAACCCTCCCCTACCTTCGTTAATGCTACTCAACCCCCGTCAACACCCATCCCCCTTCAACTCACCTCTCCCCCCTACCCTGTCTTCCTCCCTCCCCCCCCACCATCAACTCTAGTCCCGCCCTGGTTCCCCCAGATACAAGCGCTGAATGCGCCTCATTGGTGGATGTTGCTCCCTGGGTGAGAGATATTTGGCTTGACTTGTGAGGCTGGGATTAGATTCTGTCCAGATAGGTCCCGACACCTCCGTCTGGTCCAGGCTGGCGATGTCCCTGCCCCCCCCCTGACCTCTCACCCCTCCCCTGACCTCTGACACCCACTGTTTCACCCATTGACCTCTCACCCACCACGACCTCTCACAACCCTGCCGCACCCCCCACCTGAACTTTCACATTCCGTAAAAATCACGTTTTTATTCAATAGTCCGGCGTCTGAGGAAGCGTGGCGCTGCTTTACGCGCACTTGTCTTATTATAATATACGGAACTAATAAGGTGTCATATACAGAGCAACATGAAACAATGATTACAAATTGAACGAGTTTAGGTTCAGAAAATACCGGGATAAATAAGTTTAGAAACGGATTTTCTTTTTCCGGAACATTCCTGCGCTGGCTGGCTGGCCCACTAAAAGTTACTTGTTTCTTGTTTCTATATGTTGACTCACGGAACAGGAGCTGGACGCTAGAGCGACGGTCTCGCTTCATGCAGGTCGGCGTTCAATCCCCGACTGTCCAAGTGATTGGGCACCATTCCTTTCTCCCCCCTCGGTCCCATCCCAAATTCTTATCCTGGCCCCTTCCAAGTGCTATATAGTCGTAATGGCTTGGCGCTTTTTCCCCGATTGTTGAAATGGGTCTCGTGGACCCATTTCATGATATATTCAGAGTAAGCATATTTGTAAGTAGATGTTGTACCTGGCTCTGCCCGGGTCCCTGTATCTCTCTCTCTCCCCTTTGTCACTTCTCTTCCCCCATACCTGCCCCTCCTCTCTCCCACTCTTTTCTCCCCTCTCTTCTACCCACACCCCCACCAGAGCACACGCCCACCAAACACACAACATTGTTCTAACAGTTGTTATTGTGACGCAGCGACGTTGTTAAAAACCATTGTGGTTATATTGTGTGAAACTTGGTTTAATAAGAGCATCTGAAAACTCTGTGAAAGCTCAATAGAAAACAAAGCCACAATTCCAGACATCACAGAAGTCGCTGGGATTCAGAATAAGAGCAGATTCATTTTATGTGGAGGACACTAGGAACGATCTCGACTGGCCTATGACCGTCCCATACCACCCTGTTATCATTTTGAAAAGTTTGGTGAGGCTAGCCTGAAGCGTCGTTATCCTAACATAGGGCAGACACTTATATGGATGGAAGAAGTAAACGAAATGATGGGCCGCTGGTCCGTGGACTTTTGGTACATACATTATTCACTTTTTTTTATTATTATTATTATTTTCTACCACAGACGTAGCCACACATTTACAATGCTAACCAGCATGTATACATTTTCTTCTGTCCTCCACGGACAGGGTTAGAGATGTGTTAAACATATAGTTCAAGGGTTTATTGAACACTCAACCACAGAAGGTGATTCGGTGCTTTTAAAATGCTAAGCTAACCTACATACGTAAATACATAAGATACTATTCACTATTTACCTCCGACGCTTCAGGTTATAAACAGGTTTTGTTTGCTTTGTTACGAGCGGTGATGCACCAATGACCTGTTCTCAGGTCCCCTCAGTCATGACCCTCAAGTTTCTTTCGCATCTCTGCCCAACTCTGCTTCATTAATCTGACAGATGAGGTTCAACGTTGATAAGTGCAAGGTCATATACTATAGAAAACCACAGTGGCGGTCTACCAGATGATTGATGCAGATTTGAGGCTTCTCTCAAACACGGCTGAGAAAGATAAATTGGCTGACTGGATTCCTAATTGACTATAATTCATGGAACACACACAACCCTCCATGAACCCCCCCCCCATGCACCCCCCTGGGGGCGTGGGACGAGGTTGGGGGGGGGGAGCGAAGAGGGATGAGGATAAGTAGCTTGAGCTAAGTACAGATGCGGGCAGGACCAGACAGTAACTTTTTGGTATCTTTTTTTTTTTTTGGGGGGGGGGTGAGTAAAGAGGATGGAGAGACACATGTGAAGGGAAGTTTAGAAGTTTAGAAATGGGAAATACAGTGAGAGTTCTGAAAGCAGGCGGGCTGTCCGCCTTGCTGACACGATGTGTGGGTGTTGGCAGCTAGGCAAAGCTTGCTCTCTTTTGTCAGGGACCTGTAAGTATGTGAGAGGTTCTTCGCATGTATTTCAACACATATGGATGTCTATAGGTGAACACTGTAGCATTCATATATACAGTAACTCAAGCCACCAAGCAGGGAGCGTGAAGACCCAGACACTTCAGACCATCAAGCGTTCCTTTGTCCACACCTTCACTAACCAAGTGGAATGTGGGTGAACATCTCTAAAGAAAAAAAAAGTTCTTGTTATGAGTGGAATAAACATTATATATTACATAAGTTAAAGTAGAAGTCAGCGAGGTTAATCTCTGGCTCAGAGCGCATCTAAAAGGTCATCTTGGGTGTAAGACGCGCCAGCATCCCTCACGTTGTCACCGCCGAGATGAGACAGCATCCAGAGATACGTCGCGGGGATAACGTCAGCGTCTTGGGCGGTTCATGTCTTCAAGCAGCTACCGAGGAAATTAAACCATTTGTATTCTTTTCAGGTGTGGTGGCCGCCCTACACGTGCACGCCTCCAGGTGTGGTGGCCGCCCTACACGTGCACGCCTGCAGGTGTGGTAGCCACCCTAGGCCTACACATGCAGGTTTCTTTAGGCCTGTGCATTTGGAGATGACAATCCCGCCGCCGCTGGAAATGAAGCAATTTGTGAGTGAAATGTCGAGGTTTATGGCCTTCACTAGCGACGGTGGTGGTGGGGAAGCCCCACCACCACCCCTTACAAGATGCACCCCGGGCCTTTCCTCTCTCACCCCTACAAGAGGCACCCCGCCCCTCCCACCCCACTAGAGGCCCCCTGGGAGACGCCTGGGGTGGAACAATGAGAGTAGCCCAGGGGACACCACAGTCGGCCTCCCGTTCACTGCGTCAAGAGTATCGTATATACCCCGCCTCCCTCGGGGCCTCCCTCGGGGCCTTCCCCGGGGCCTCCCCTGGGGGCCTCCAGAGCCAGGGGCGATAGTCGGCTTTTATATTGCTTTCCTTCAACTTTTTCCCCGCCCTCTCTTGCTGCTAGAGGTGAGGCTCTTTTGCACTGTGGTGGATGGGTGGGGCTGTTGTGGAGCGTGGGTGTTGTGGTGGACGGGTGGGGCTGTTGTGGAGCGTGGGTGTTGTGGTGGATGGCTGGGGCTGTTGTGGAGCGTGGGTGTTGTGGTGGATGGCTGGGGCTGTTGTGGAGCGTGGGTGTTGTGGTGGATGGCTGGGGCTGTTGTGGAGCGTGGGTGTTGTGGTGGATGGCTGGGGCTGTTGTGGAGCGTGGGTGTTGTGGTGGACGGCTGGGGCTGTTGTGGAGCGTGGGTGTTGTGGTGGACGGCTGGGGCTGTTGTGGAGCGTGGGTGTTGTGGTGGACGGCTGGGGCTGTTGTGATGAGGGACTATTGTGGTAAGAGTGGCGTCGTCTGAAGTATCAACTATCACTGAAAAAAACATACAGTAGAATGAGCCTAAACATCCACCATCAGCTTGAGACACAACTCTCCGGACACACATACTGGTCTCGAGAAACAGTGACACGCAAGATGTACACACGGTAGCCACAACGTGTTTAAGGAGGATATGGAGAAAACGAAGAACATTAGAGAAGAAACAGTAGCATGTTGGGCATGGAAACGAGCCGAGGAAAGAGGACAAGCAGAGCACAAGAGCCAGGACCCAGACGTGAGAGGGTACAACAAGACTCCGACGTAGCGGGTGTGGCCAAGGGTGTGGCCAGGATGTGTGGCCAGGGTGTGGCCAGGGTGTGGAGACAAGCCGTCAGGGAGCACACAGGTCCAGTGATTGGCTCAACATTCGCTCTAGGCGCCCCTTCCCCGGGATGATTATCACCCCTCTGAGATTGGCCATGGCGCAATACTGCACCACCAACAAGACCACATCACCACAGTTAGACAGCAGTTGCTCTAAACTGTCTCGCGAAATAGAGCCTTTTTTCAAATTTTGTCCCCTAACTCCCCTTCCCACTTTCGGTGGGGGGGGGGGGGAAGGGGGTATAGGGTTTTTATGTAGCTTCAGGGCACTAAGTAGCGGGTTGTTCCCACCGGAAGTAGCGGCCTTTTCCCACCGGAAGTAGCGGCATCTTCCCACCGGAAGTAGCGGCATCTTCCCACCGGAAGTAGCGGCTTCCTCCCACCGGAAGTAGCGGCTTCCTCCCACCGGAAGTAGCGGCATCTTCCCACAAAAAGCTAAGTACACAAGTTGTGTCCCGGAGACGTGTTAACTTGGCCGTGCGAGGATGTGGGGGGGGGAGGGTAGAGGTGAGGGGGGATGGAAGAGAGAGGTGGGAGAAGCGGGACGGAGACGGAGTGGGAGACTGGAGTGGTGGGTGCATGGGAGGGGGAGTGTGGGGGACCTGGGGTGTGGGAGGGGGATGAGGTGCCCGGCTCACCCGCCTGGAAATTCACATTAAGATTATAGGTCGAATTCTGGTCCTTCGTGGCCACCACGACACCGTGTTTGTGACAGCACTCTTACACGGTGTGTGTGTGTGTGTGTGTGTGTGTGTGTGTGTGTGTGTGTGTGTGTGTGTGTGTGTGTGTGTGTGTGTGTGTGTGTGTGTGTGTGTGTGTGGAAGCTCCATATCCTGGTATTGTACAGAGTTACAACAGGAAATCATCGAACAACGACATAAATACATATATAAACATTCCAGTTATCGTCGATGCATCTCTTCGCCCCCTCCCCTTCCCTTCCCATATTCCCTCACCCCCCTCCCTAGCCCCTTCCCTCCCTCACCCCCCCCCTCCCTCCACATCTCCCTATCCCTTCCCTCCCCCCCCTTTACCAAACCAAAACAATGGAGGGTCAGCGAGCGTGACAGTTATTGACCCCGCGGCCACTAATACCGCTCAGGCACGCCCACGGAAAATTGACATGTTAGCTTCATCCCACCACAGTTTTGGGGCTCCATTAAAATCAAATAAAACATTTATTATATTCTTGTTTTGTGTTCCGTGTTCGACATAGCTGGCAGGCGGTATATGTGAGAAGATGTGTAGGGATAGTGCTTGATTGATTGTTTATTGGTAGGAATAATGATTTATTGAACAAATCCACAAGGGCAGTGATGAGGGTTCGAACCTACGTCCGGGATGATCCCAGACGCGCCTTAGTTGATTGCGCCACGACATGGTTAAAAGAATTGCAACCGGAAGTGCCACTGCCGTCACACGGATCCCGCAGCCTCTCCGAGACACATCACGGCCCTTGTGGCTTTGTTCATTTGATGTATCACGCTACTGTGATTGTTGTGTGTAATGATTATTGTTCATGAGGAGGAGGAGGGGAGGGGAGGGCCCCCTCCCAACACTCGTCAGTTAACGTTTTATATATATTCTGTTTCCTTGTCTTTGTTTCAAGTTTTGTTTCTCTGCCCCTTACCTGTACCTGTCTTGACTGGCCTCTCCTCCCTCCCCTCACCCCTCACGCCCCCTCCTCCCTCCCCTCACCCCTAGCAGGGAGGGAATATAGAGCTAGACTTCGCTCCTCCATAGATACTGATAGGTAAGTAAGTACCATCTTGCCCCTCCTCCTCCTCCTCCTCCTCTACCTCCTTCCCTTCCACCTTTTGCCCCCCCCCCTCCTGCACCTCCCCCACCCTTCCTGCACCTCCTCCGTACCCCCTCGCCCCACGGGGACAGTCACCACCACCACCACCCAGGGGGGCGCCACCCACACCACGGCTAGCAACTATCGTCAGGAAATTGGAAAGTTGCTATTGGGTTTTAGATCAATGAAAGTGTGAGGGGGATATGCATAGAGGGAAGAGGGGTGTGGGAGGGGGTGTGTGGGAGGGGGGGTGTGGGAGGGGGAGGGGGGGAATGTGGTGTGGGAGGGGGTGTGTATGGGAGAAGGTGTGGGCGTGAATATGACAGGTGTGTGTGTGAGAGTGACAATGACAGTGAGTACTCTCCAAGATGCGTTAACAGTATTCAGCTTAGTATTCACAGTCGATAGCTGCCTTTGCAGCTATCGACTGTGTGCTGCACTGTACCCTCACCGTGATGGAGCACACAGAGTGCTCCTCCACCTCCAAGCCCCCGTCACTGTCCTCCACACCTCCACCTCCAAGCCCCGCCACTGTCCCCCACACCTCACCGCTCCACTAATCAGACGTCCAACTCACATTTCTGACAACTAAGGAACGTGGCAATGTTTCGGTCCGTTTCGGACGGAGCGAAATGTTGTGACTTCCTTTATTTTCAGATGTGGGGGGGGGGGGGGAAGGGGGAGGGAATTATCAGGGGAAGCGCCAAGTCATCTCGACTATATAGCACTGGGAAGGGATCAGGATAAGGTTTTGGGATGGGACGGGGGAAGGAATGGTGCCCAACCACTTGGACGGTCGGGGATTGAACGCCGACCTGCATGAAGCGAGACCGTCGCTCTACCGTCCAGCCCCGTTATTGTGACTTGCTGCCTCCGTATTGACAAACGTCTTCCTGACGTCATCTTAGCCCTGTTGTGTGTCAGGCTTCCTTACATGTTCCCTCGATTCATGATTTGTAATTTTAAACGTTCTTTCTTGTCCACTTTGCTGGTTTCTTGGAGAATTTGGCATGTCGTTATCATGTCTCCTTATCACAGCTAGTTCTGCTCCTCAGTATGGCGCGTTGCATAAATTTGTACTTTTTAAAGTTTTATTTTATATATTTTTTTGTCAGGTGGGAGTTCCATACCGGGGGCTGCATACACGACGACTGGTCTGACGTTTCTTGTCCAGTATACATCATTCTTAACGCTCACGCGTGACGTCAGTTCTTGGCTATCCTATATTGCCTCTGGGTTCTACATTCTCAGATTGCTGTTCTCATTACATTGCACTTTCATGCTTGAAATCAAGTAGCCATTTGAGAGACTATCTCTGAAGTTTGAATTGATTACTTTAAAGTCTCTCTCGCTCTTCTTCTATTGACTTACCAGCATCCCACAACATGGACATGTTGTGGACATGTTGTGGACATGCTGCTAAAGGCATAACCAACTCCTTCACTTTCCTGCGCTTTCATGTTGTCTGTCACTCCGTCGTCTTGCAGACGTAGCGTGGGAGGGAGAGTGGGAGGGAGAGTGGGAGGGAGAGTGGGAGGGAGAGTGGGAGGGAGCGTGGGAGGGAAGAGATAACTTGCGAGGGGCGGGAGAGAGGAGAGGGAAAGATAGAGGAGAGATAGCCTAGGAGGAGAGGAGGGGGGGGGGAGGGCCGGGCAGAGAGAGAGAGAGATAAGTGGTCACAATTATAGTTAATATACGGCCCGGGAAATGAGGCGGGAAGCTCAGGATAGTTCCCCCGCCCCAGTACCCCCAGTTCCCCCGTACCACCAGTTCCCCCGGCCCCAGTAACACCAGTTCCCCCGGCCCTAGTAACACCAGCTCCCCCGCCCCAGTACCACCAGTTTCCCCGCCCCGGTACCACCAGTTCCCCGGCCCAAGTACCACCAGTTCCCCCGCCCCAGTACCACCAATTCCCCCGCCCCAGTACCACCAATTCCCCCGCCCCAGTACCACCAGTTCCCTCGCCCCAGTAACACCAGTTTCCCCGCCCCGGTACCACCAGTTCCCCGGCCCCAGTAACACCAGTTCCCCGCCCCGGTACCACCAGTTCCCCCGCCCCAGTACCACCAATTCCCCCGCCCCAGTACCACCAATTCCCCCGCCCCAGTACCACCAGTTCCCCCGCCCCAGTAACACCAGTTTCCCCGCCCCAGTACCACCAGTTCCTCCGCCCCAGTACCACCAGTTCCCCCGCCCCAGTACCAGCAGTTCCCCCGGCCCAGTATCACCAGTTCCCCCACCCCAGTAACACTAGTTACCCGGCCCCAGTACCACCAGTTCCCACTCCCCAGTACCACCAGTTCCCCCGTCCATCCAGTCATTTACAGTTGGTTTATCAAGGTACTGTTGCTCAAAGTTTCCTTCGGCCCACAGTTCTGTGACTCAGAGGGTCCTGTGACTCAGAGGGTCCTGTGGTTCAGAGGGTCCTGTGACTCAGACGGTCCTGTGGCTCAGTGGGGTCCTGTGACTCAGAGAGTCCTGTGACTCAAGAGGGTCCTGTGACTCAGAGGGTCCTGTGACTCAGAGGGTCCTGTGACTCAAAGGGTCCTGTGACTCAGAGGGTCCTGTGACTCAAGAAGGTCCTGTTAAGAGGGTCGGTGCTAATGAAGACGCGAGATGGTCGGAAACCAGGTGTATATTACCCAGGGTTTCATAACGGTATAATTTCCGCACGTCAAACTGAGCATCAACACGGAGGTGTCGGCGCGGGAGATGAGGCACCTGGAGGCATCTCATTAAGGGAAGCTGTTGTTGTGGAGAGTGAAGGATGCCCACTTATGGCAAGACGGGGGTGGGGGGGGGGGAGAATGGGTTGCCGGAAGGACGTATGGGTAAGAGGGTAGGTGTATGGGGGGGAAGGAAAGGAAGAAAATAAAAGAGAAAGGGGGGAGATCGATTATATGCGATGATTAATGCCCAATCCTGTCACCAAGTCTTGATTGGACATTAATCATCAAGGAGACTTGGTGTCTCAGCATGGCGGACATGTTGCTCAAGCCAACATGAACGCCACCATCAACCAGCATGTTCTCGTACATATTAATCACTTGCGTCTCGACCACAGTGTTGTAGCAAGGACAACTGGCTTGACACAAACTGATGCTGCAGGAAAAGGAAGGTGTTGAAGGGGCACTTGACTCGGCCCCATCAACAGCGACACCACAACAACAACATTCTAAGAACACAGCAGGAACAACAGCCAAAACTATGGACACAACAATAATGACAGCAAATACAACTGGGTAACAGGACTAGCACAGTTCAACAACAAAACAAACAAACAGCCTCACCCCGCTCATCGCCAGACCAACCAGAGTGACCACAGTGAGTGGAGGGAGGGAGGGGCGAGGGAGGGGCGAGGAGGGGCGAGGAGGGGAGAGGGAGGAGCGAGGGGGGGAGGGGGGAGGGCGAGGGGGCCCGGCCGAACAAGGGTGCCACAGATATTGCTCCAAGTTTGGAGTGGAAAGAAAGATTCTTAAGACTTTAGTTGAATCAGTCGGGGACCCCCTCTTGTGTCCGGCCACGGGGACCCCCTCTTGTGTCCGGCCACGGGGACCCCCTCTTGTGTCCGGCCACGGGGACCCCCTCTTGTGTCCGGCCACGGGGACCCCCTCTTGTGTCCGGCCACGGGGACCCCCTCTTGTGTCCGGCCACGGGGACCACCTTCGTGTCCGGCCACGGGGACCACCCTCGTGACCGGCCACGGGGACCACCCTCGTGACCGGCCACGGGGACCACCTTCGTGTCCGGTCCCTAGGTGCTACAGTATTCAGACATTAATTCCTTTCCAAAGTCTTAACTCCATATATTTCATGCTTTTGTAGAACACACCAAGAGTTAAATGATTAGATCATTAATATTAGAAGCATTAGTTACAATATCTTAACATTCATTGCATAGTAGAATATAATGGGGTGTTTATGTTGTTATTCATCTCTGGGAGCTGCCACACCGACCTGTCACTCAGACAGGTGTGGCAGTATGAGTGACAGGTTGGCCACACCTGTCTTTATCTTCGAACACACATGCTCTTCACCAACATCTACACTCTTTTGATGATTATTCATATTATGTTACATGAAATTATATGTATGTATGTGTGTGTGTGTGTGTGTGTGTGTGTGTGTGTGTGTGTGTGTGTGTGTGTGTGTGTGTGTGTGTGTGTGTGTGTGTGTGTCATTTATATGCGATGTTGACAGCTGGGACAAGAACATAAAAAATATTTGAATAATTAACCCACACACACACACACTAGACACCTGGAGACCTTAAGGAACTTTCCACGTGACCAATGATATCGTTTTCTCACCCTTGTTTCCTTATGTCAGGCTCAAAATACTTATTGAAACAATCGACTTGAGAATGGTCCAGGACGGACCGAAACGTCGTCGTCCCTTCACCTTCTAGTGTGTGGTGTTGCAACCCGTTCTCGCACTTTCGTACAATCAATATTGACTTATTAAATAAATGCATATGTGACATACTAATTTATTGTGAATATTTTAGTTTACCTTGAAAAGCTTCATAGAAAACACCGACCTTATCTAACCTTCTTAGTAGGTTAAGTAATAATTGTAATTACGAAGCAATAAGATGCTTATCTTAACATACTAAGAAGGTTAGGTAAGGTCGGTGTTTTCTATGAAGCTTTTCAAGGTAAACTAAAATATTCACAATAAATTAGTATGTCACATATGCACTTATTTAATAAGTCAATATTGACTGTACGAAAGTGCGAGAACGGGTTGGGTCTGGTCATCATACTTATTGAAACACATTACTGCCAGAGACATTTCTGACGTTTATTATGCATGTAGCCCGTTCTCGCCAGCGTTCCCAACGTCAAGAAGCTGTCGTATTAGAGTTCCCTTATCCTAACCTACCAGATGAGCCACGAACAGAAAACGGAATATTATCTCAATTTCGCTAGCCGCTACCACCTTCTTGTACGGCAGTTTTTGGCCTTAGGTAAAAACGTCAAAATGCGACGTGCTATCACGAGGACCGTTGCATATAGAACCCCGTAAGATCTCAACAGAAAAAAAAGCCAAATCGCAGAAGTGGTAACGAATAATTACGTTGTAAATAATGTCTCAGGGTTGTCTGGTCGGCTCTACACAGCGTCGTAGAGTCTTTCTCTGTGACTGTTTATATAGACTCCTTCCTTTAGAGCACCGCTTCCCAAACTGGGGTCACGGCCCCCTCCCTGGAGGGCCGTTTTGTAATATGTAGGGGGCCATAGTTGAGACAATGTACAGGTTATGATACCAGAAAATAAGGGGGAAATAACCTGCTTAAATTTATCTTGCTAATTTTTTGTTTAATACTGAGTGTAGCGGTCAGCAATATGGACACTACATAAGTCAATCGTCAATATTGACACTGTCAGCATTAAGTTTACACAAATAAATGTACATAATAAACTTGAACTGGTAAAGAACAGTAAGCCACAAAAAAAATACGTCACGTTCTCTATTGAATCAGCCAATCCGCTACAAATGAGACTAATTACTAGAAAGTGAAGCCCCGTAAAATTCACGTTTTCTACGCGTCTTTCTCGACAGTTAAGAAGCCGCGTGCCTTGAGTTCGTACGTTTCTGGCAAGGCAAAATTGTTGCATTTTTTGACGGAGTGGAGAGGTGAGAGAGAGAACGGGCAGGTGACCCACACTGCTCTCGTTCTCATGGAGGTAGATGTTGTGTTTGGAGGGTCGGGTGTGTCTTGGTGTGTGGCGGGCCGCGTGGCGTGCTTTATCATGTGAGGTGGCGGCCGCCTTGTGTGACCTGTCCACCACTCTCCCTCACTCATCCGTCACCCAGGCTACTTCACACCAGGGCCACCCCTCACACCCAGGGCCACCCCTCACACCCAGGGCCTCACCCTCACACCAGGGCCACCCCTCACACCCAGGGCCTCACCCTCACACCAGAGCCACCCCTCACACCCAGGGCCACCCCTCACATCAGGGCCACCCCTCACACCAGGGCCTCCCCTCACACCAGGGCCACCCCTCACACCAGGGCCTCCCCTCACACCAGGGCCACCCCTCACACCAGGGCCACCCCTCACACCAGGGCCACCCCTCACACCAGGACCACCCCTCACACCCAGGGCCACCCCTCACACCCAGGGCCACCCCTCACACCAGGGCCACCCCTCACACCAGGGCCACCCCTCACACCAGGACCACCCCTCACACCCAGGGCCACCCCTCACACCAGGGCCACCCCTCACACCAGGGCTCCGGGTGTCAACTCTAGCAGGCAAGGTGGGAGCCACAGGAAGGGCGCGCGGCTCCCTGGACTTACAAGCCGCGACGTCCACATTCTCACGGACCAAACGGAATTATAAACCAATCCTCACTGGCTTGACACCTGTAGTGTTCACCTCCCCGGCCGCCATATTTATATATTTTTTAAACAGTCTGCAACTTTCCCCTCATGACGAAATGGTAATTGATAAACAGTCGATTTTACACATCTGTTCCAGTTACGAGTACACCTGTGCACCAAGCCGTGTACACCTGTGCACCAGGCCGTGTACACCTGTGCACCAGGCCGTGTACACCTGTGCACCAAGCCGTGTACACCTGTGCACCAGGCCGTGTACACCTGTGCACCAGGCCGTGTACACCTGTGCACCAAGCCGTGTACACCTGTGCACCAAGCCGTGTACACCTGTGCACCAGCCCGTGTACACCTGTGCACCAAGCCGTGTACACCTGTGCACCAAGCCGTGTACACCTGTGCACCAGGCCGTGTACACCTGTGCACCAAGCCGTGTACACCTGTGCACCAGGCCGTGTACACCTGTGCACCAAGCCGTGTACATCGTATGAGGTGGAAATGTTTTCTCACAAGAGCAATGTATAGAGGCAAACAGCTGCTGGGACCCTCAACACTTTCAATATGAAGTGAAGAGTCCTCACCAGTCTTACATCCCCCCCCTCCTCCTCCTCCCTTCTCCCCCTTCCATGCACTCTCCGCCCCTCCTCTATCCCTTCTCCTCCACCCCCCTCCACGCACTCTCCGCCCCTTCCCCTCCTAGCACTCCTAACCAACGCTTCCACTCTGTATACCCACACGAAGGACCTCCACCTTGCCACCCACACCCAGCACCCTCACTCAACACCCACACCCAGCACCCACGCCCAGGACCCACACTCAACATCCCCTACACTCAAGCAGCCCCACACCCCAGCAGTCAATAACTGAAATCTCAGCACTGTAGAGCAGCCCACAACCCGGGGAGGCCCGTCGTCACCCAGCTGAGAAACACTGCAGCTGTCAGAACAGTTGTGGAGGGTGTGCGGGATCGAACCAGCGTCCATGGACCACGATATGATTAAAAAGTTCCACAACCCGTGATCCACTCAAAGACACGTGGTATTTCGAGGCGCGGGGCTGGTGCCGGTAGTGGAGCTCTCCACCCAACCCTTCTTCTCCCACTTATATTGGTCTCTCCATCTCCCTTCCAATACACACAATACCAGTATTGCGGTTTCATCGTGTAATATTGTACATCTATTACCGTCTCTCACGTAGTAAAGTGTCTCTTTTTGGTTGTAATATGTGGAACAGAAATCCTGCAGCGAGATAATTGTTTAGTAATAAAACGTGGGTTACAAGTCCGTGGAGTTGAGAGATGGCAGCCGAGAGTTAAACAGGTAAAAGAACATGTGTATAGCCAGCACTGGCAACAGTTTTTGCAAGGCATCAATCATGCAACATCATCCCAAATGTGGAATAAAATTAAAAACATTTCTCACCCCAGCAGTCAACTTGCTCAGTACTCACCTGTAGACTAGGCCGCCATGTTGCTTCAGTAATATGCAACCACTGCCAGTATAAGCAGCCTGGCCCCTGGATGTACACCACCATCTCCCTAGTACCAATATAAGTCGAAGATTCAATTCTGAATGTGTACAGTTCTTGAGAGGATTATACTCGACAGGTTAATCTTTCAAATTAGACTCCCAACTTGCTCCTAACCTGTGTGGTTTCCTTCTTGGAAGAAGCACTCAATCATCCTTTGCTGAATATTGTATTAGACAGTGACCAAGCTCTCAGACGGCATTTATTGACCATCAAACTGCTTTTGACACAGCAAACAGAGAAATAATCTTAGAACAATTCGCCTCTTCTGGAGTTAAGGGAAGACTGGTGACATATATGGCTCAGGGGTTACTTGAGTAACAGAACCGCTTCAGTCCCTTCCAAGGAGGTCAAAAGCTCCCCCAGCTTCCCCTTCATTGCCAGGTCCCTCTCCACTACCATCTCCCCTTCATTGCCAGGTCCCTCTCCACTACCATCTCCCCTTCATTGTCAGGTCCCTCTCCACTACCATCTCCCCCTTCATTGTCAGGTCCCTCTCCACTACCATCTCCCCCTTCAGTGTGAGGTCCCTCTCCACTACCATCTCCCCCTTCAGTGTGAGGTCCCTCTCCACTACCATCTCCCCCTTCAGTGTGAGGTCCCTCTCCACTACCATCTCCCCCTTCAGTGTGAGGTCCCTCTCCACTACCATCTCCCCCTTCAGTGTGAGGTCCCTCTCCACTACCATCTCCCCCTTCAGTGTGAGGTCCCTCTCCACTACCATCTCCCCCTTCAGTGTGAGGTCCCTCTCCACTACCATCTCCCCCTTCAGTGTGAGGTCCCTCTCCACTACCATCTCCCCCTTCAGTGTGAGGTCCCTCTCCACTACCATCTCCCCCTTCAGTGTGAGGTCCCTCTCCACTACCATCTCCCCCTTCAGTGTGAGGTCCCTCTCCACTACCATCTCCCCCTTCAGTGTGAGGTCCCTCTCCACTACCATCTCCCCCTTCAGTGTGAGGTCCCTCTCCACTACCATCTCCCCCTTCAGTGTGAGGTCCCTCTCCACTACCATCTCCCCCTTCAGTGTGAGGTCCCTCTCCACTACCATCTCCCCCTTCAGTGTGAGGTCCCTCTCCACTACCATCTCCCCCTTCAGTGTGAGGTTCCTCTCCACTACCATCTCCCCCTTCAGTGTGAGGTCCCTCTCCACTACCATCTCCCCCTTCAGTGTGAGGTCCCTCTCCACTACCATCTCCCCCTTCATTGCCAGGTCCCTCTCCACTACCATCTCCCCCTTCAGTGCGAGGTCCCTCTCCACTACCATCTCCCCCTTCAGTGTGAGGTCCCTCTCCACTACCATCTCCCCCTTCATTGCCAGGTCCCTCTCCACTACCATCTCCCCCTTCAGTGTGAGGTCCCTCTCCACTACCATCTCCCCCTTCAGTGTGAGGTCCCTCTCCACTACCATCTCCCCCTTCAGTGTGAGGTCCCTCTCCACTACCATCTCCCCCTTCAGTGTGAGGTTCCTCTCCACTACCATCTCCCCCTTCAGTGTGAGGTCCCTCTCCACTACCATCTCCCCCTTCAGTGTGAGGTTCCTCTCCACTACCATCTCCTCCTTAAGTGTGAGGTTCCACTTGGGTTAAAACCCAGCAAGCAATAATGGTGAGACTCTCAGGCCTGCCACTTGCTCACACCTCAAGACCTCTTCCAACAGAAACTGCCCCCCCCCCTCTCCCCTCCATCCCTCCCCTCCATCCCTCCCCTCCTTCGTGTTTCTCATCCCCCCCCCCTCTCCATCATCCACTCTCCCTTCCATTTATCCTCCCTCCATCCTCTTCACTCCCCTCCATCACCCGTCAAGTGGAGTGAATGTTGACAGTTTCAATAAAACATTGATGTCCCGCCCTCTTGCCCCATCTTTCCCCGTGTTCTAAAGGCCTCTTACACACGACCCATCGTGAAAGTGTTTATAAAGTCTTTCAGTAATATGGAGGACACCACCTTTATTTGGATTAGTGAGGACCCTTAGCCTCGGAGAAGAGAAGGAATGACATTCGAGGGATCCATTGTGGACCGGGTATGCACTTAGGTATTGTCTTCTACTGTCAGTTCTCAGCGCCTAGTCGTATCCGACCCACACAACAGGATCCAACAATTATAGGAATAACAGGTTGTGACCCACAACAACAACCAGAAATAACAGGTTGTGACCCACAACAACATCAACAACAACCAGAAATAACAGAAGTGGCAGGTTTTGCGCCCCAAAGCTAACAGACGAAATCCATTTCCAGGAGAAATGTCGGCAGCGTCCGGATGAGTGAGCGCGGCCACACCCGCAACTGACCCAACCATAGAACTCAAGCTACGAGAACAAGTCGAAGTCGCAGCCAGCCTGGTAGCGCCGAGGACACAGACGACCACAAAAGAGGACAACCCAATTACAGAATTATTTCATTTAAGAGAGAGGCGAAAAATACTGTTTATCGGAGGGAGACGGAAGAGGCTGTGTATGGCAATGTGATTATTACACATTCCGCCAGATAATTTATTGTCATTAGTGGTTTTGTTATGAGCAAGATTGACTCACTGCCACAAATACAGAAGTTTTTTGTTTCGTGATCTAACGTTACAAGGACACGTTCGTGTATGGTTGGAAAGGCTTAGTGGGGGTTACTTAGTTGGTGTGGCTTAGTTACGAATAGTGTACTTGTGGGAGGGGCTTTGTGGCAGGGTGTTTGTGGGAGGGGCTTTGTGGGAGGGGCTTTGTAGCAGGGTGCTTGTGGGAGGGGCTTTGTGGGAGGGGCTTTGTGGGAGGGGCTTGTGGGACTCCCTGTCACACCTCCCGCCATCCCCACCTCCCCCCAACCCTACCAGCCACACCTTCCCAAACACGTAATCTGTCCTCTCAAGTAATACATCGCATTTTGAATGGTCCCAACGGGTGAAATATGATGTACTATATATCACAGCGGCTCACAAACAACCATGGTTTTCTAGGCACAGGTCATCGGTTAGGTTTGGGGACAATTTAGTACATCATTTTCGATCCGTTGTGACAACTGGAGAGGACGGGCTAGCCCGCGACCAGTCCACTTGCGGGGTTGGCCAAGAGGAGCCAAGGTGGCGCAGACACACGCCATCTGTGATACCATCTGCGTTAAAGAAGACCTCTCGTCCACCACCACCTGAGGCCTCTTACTCTGCGACAGCTGGTTCTTAAGTACCTCTTCACTTCCTCCTACCCTCACCTCAGCCACCTGTCTCTTGCGTCATTAAAAGCCAACTCTAATGCTTTAAGATGTTTTCAAATATACTTCGAGGATTTTTAACCATTGCTAAATGAGAGTTCACGCTAAAAAAAATGCAAGGGCAAAACGGCAATCAATTATTATTGCAAAAATCAATTGTTTGGTGTCACTGAAAAGATGTGTCTATGAAAATAGGAGGCTACATTATTTATTATTCTTCTAAATCACAAACAATATATTCATGATTTGGAAAAACAATTCAAATTGGCAAGACTCCACAGGCGACAGCACCAGCGACCTTTCTGTCATGGCAACAGACGTCAATCCATCAATCACGTACAGAATCTCCAAATGACGAAGCCCCCAAAGCACACAGTGGATCCCGGGCCGGCTTCACCCCAACCCTCGCTGGCACGGTACAGTACCACCCCTACCATGGTACCACTCACCTGGTACACACAGGTACTCACCTGTCATCCTTGCGGGTGGCTGTGGAGTGAATAGCGGAGAGTTCGTCGCTACAGCGGGCCCTCGGCATGCTGCCTCGCTCCTTCTCTACTCTTTTCTTCTTCAAGTATTCCTCTTCTTTCCGTTACCGTTCCTTTGTTAACGTCCCTGTTCCTCACAGAGTGCTCCTGTTCCTCACAGAGTGCTCCTGTTCCTCTGAGAGTGCTCCTGTTCCTCTGAGAGTGCTCCTGTTCCTATTTTAGTGTTCCTGTTTCAGTGTTATTGTTCGTGTTCTAATATGGCTGTTCCTATTCCTTTGTGTTCAAGCTTCTGTTCTTGGTTAGTGTTCCTGCTCTTCTATTAGTGTTCTCCCACTGTTAACATCATTCATGTTCCGCTGGCAATGTTCGCGGGTGTCCGTAGCAGCTGTGTGTCCGTCCTGGTCCAGCAAGGAGCGGCCGCCTCGCGCTACACTGAAGATAAGAGAGAAAAAAAGGCGATATTCATTACTCTGATTCCAAATGAAATACTCGATAACGTGAGTATTTAACCCACACACGACAATAATTTTTTATAAATATACACTAGTTTAGTGAAGTGCCGCACCAGCCTGTACATCTTTTCTCAACCTTTGACGGCTTTCTTTACAGATATTAAACCGCTTGTGGGCTCCGAAGAACAAGGAGGCTGTTTATAATAATAATTACAGTTGATTGGGAAGTTTCGGTGATCCTAAACTGTTTAAGAAAGTCGCCAAAGATTGAGAAAAGATGTACAGGTTGGGACAATAACGTGGCTGAAGATCTGATGACCAAATCACGTATCAGACAGTAAAGAAATGACGACGGTTCGGTCCGTCGTGGACCGTTATCAAGTCGTGTGACAGAAGAGAGGATTGTTTGTTGTTTTAGATTTAGTTACCCAGAACGAAATGTCCATGTAGCACGGGCTATGGTGAGCCCGTAAAGAAGAGAGGAAGGTAGAGGCAAATATATATAAGGTAGGAGAGTGAGAAGAGAGGAGAGTAGCAGGTAAGAGAAAGGTAAGAATAAGGTAAGAATAGGATAAATGTATAGGGGCTGGGCCTATCCTAACCCCCATTAGGTGATACTCTAGTAACCCCTGTTATTACCCCAACTCAGCCCCCACATGTAACACTGATGCAACGGCCTACACGGAGAGGAACTGTCTACCACGCGGCTTGCTGCCACTTGACACGAGTGCTTCATATAGTTTAGGGTGACCACATACATGTCGGTGTATGCAAGTCTTGCAAGCAATGTTCACTCGCAACTCTTGTATCAACAACAACTTGAATCTACTAATCTTATCGAGCGCGGCCATCTCTCTAGTCGCCTTATCTTGTGACGTGTTTATACCGGCAGGAGGAGGGTATTGCTATAGTTAGTGTGTGTGTGTGTGTGTGTGTGTGTGTGTGTGTGTGTGTACTCACCTATCTGTGTCTGACTCTTGGATCCCGCCTTTCGAGCATCGGATGTTTACAGCAATGACTCCGGTCCTTTTTCCCTATCATACATGATAAGGTATGTCGTGTGTGTGTGGTGTGTGTGTGTGTGTGTGTGTGTGTGTGTGTGTGTGTGTGTGTGTGTGTACTGTTTGTGTCTGCAGAATCGAGCTATTAGCTCTTGGATCCCGCCTTTCTAACCAATCTATTTTCCACTATTATATCTACTATATATAGTTCTCTCTAACATACACATCCCCAGGGAGCAACTTGTAGCAGCTGACGAACTCCCAGGTTCCTGTTTACTGCTAGGTGAACAGGAGGATCGGAGTGAAAGAAACTCTGCCCCTTTGTTTCCGCCTCCACCGGGAATTGAACCCGAGCCATTAAGACTACGACCCCCAAGCTCTGGGGCTAGATTCACGATAGCACTTACGCAAGCACTTACGAACGTGTACAGCTTTCCTCAATCTTTGACGGCTTTGGTTACATTTATTAAACAGTTTACAAGCATAAAAACTTCCCAATCTACTGTTGTTATTGTTATAAAAAAACCTTCTGGTGCTTCGGAGCTCATTAACTGTTTAATAATTGGAAAGAAAGCCGCCAAAGATTGAAAAGATGTACAGGTTCGTAAGTGCTTGCGTAAGTGCTTTCGTGAATCTGGCCCCTGTTGTCCACTCAGCCCGTGTGTGTGTGTGGTGGGGGGGGGGGGGTCGTCATCTCAACCAGCCCAGGCAGAGTCGTCTGGGTGTCAGGTCTGGGTGTAGTCACAATGAACCTTGTGTAAATGTTGGCTCAGTTCTTGTCATTTGTGACGCAGTGTTTTGTGGTCATATTGTGATGGCGTCATCCAGGCACACGGCGGGTTAGTTATGTTCCGTGTGGCCGACGTCTCGGCACCCGCAGGCACCTTAACTCACATAATTTATACTGTAGTAAATACCTAGTTATCCAAGATGAGGGCTGGGTGGAGGGTGAGGGCTGGGTGGAGGGTGAGGGCTGGGTGGAGGGTGAGGGCTGGGTGAAGGGTGAGGGCTGGGTGGAGGGTGAGGGCTGGGATGAGGGCCCTCCCAACCTTCCTGGCTCTCCCTCCTCCCCTCATCCAGCAGTAATATCAACTTCAACTCGCCGATGCTAAAACCGGATCACGACTCCAATCGAAGCGAGGACTTAGGGAGATTCACTTTGGTAATTTACCCGACTTATTTTTTGTTTAAGGCCGTGGAGGAGGCGCCGTAACAAGCGGGTTCCAACAATGACCCAGCGCGCGGTAAGCTTGTTAACGGGTGATAGAGACCTAAGGCGATTACGTTCAACCGGGGTTTCCTCAAGTTGTGTTCTACCACCGCCCACGCCCGCCCTGTCCGCCCACGCACACCCACCCACGCCCGCCCACGCCAGCCTCACCCTGTGATGGTGTGGAGTCTCAAGACTATGGTGGTGGTGTTGTCAGTGACTGTGGTGGTGGTGGTGATAGTGGTGATGACAGGCGGTGTTGGCAGTGGTTATGATAGTGAGAATGGTAGTGTGTGATGACTGTACTGACCGTAGTGTTGACAGTGGTGACCGTGGTATATGGTAGCGGCGGTGACGGTAATGGTAGCGGCTATAGTGTTGACAGGGACACCCAACAGCCGTCTCGGGCCCCCCACAGGTCAACACCAACAACATAAAGCTGTTCCCTGCGCCAATATCAACTCTCCCCCTCACCCCCCCCCCCCACCCCCCGTTGCTCCAGTCATCCCTCCTCCCCCCCATCACACGTCCCCCCTCCCCCACCTCCCTGTGGTTGATTGTTCCATAAATCCCTGAACTATATGTTTAACAGATGTCTCACCCTGTCCATAGAGGACAGACGAAAACGCTGGTTATGTGGTTAGCACTGTAAACATGTGGCCACCTCTGTGGTAAAGAGGCGGGAGCAAAGAACCGAAGCTCAGCTCCCCCGCAAGCACAATTAGATGAGTGGCCACATTACTGCCGCCACTCACGGCTTCTGAAGTGCTTTACCAGCGTCTTCGCCACTAATTATCATTGTGTTATTGAACCCCAATGACGGAGTGCCACACGAGGTAAACAATGTTTTATTCTGGACATTGGCGAGGTGAGAGGAGAGAGGCGAGGGATTACCCTTTCACTCCATCATCCCTACCTTTGTCTCTCACTCATTTCCTCCCTCTGTAGCTATCACTGTGTCTCACTCCCCCCATTCTCTCACTCCCTCACCCTTCTCACTGGCCTGGGGGGGGGGGAAGGAATGATAAAGAAACTCTTCCGGGCCTCACCACACGGAAGGCGCCGTCTCCGGGGTGAGGCATTTTTGTTGATGGGCGTATCACTGTTCCCTCCTGACTAGTCGGCGGTGTTGCTTGTTGCTGCCTTCTGGCCTCCAGTGTACACCTTGGTAAACTACTAGCAGTGTACACCGACACTGTACACTATCCTCACAACATAATGCTTCCCACACACGAGGCCTTGGAGTAGTGTACATGCCCGGGTACAAAATTATTCACTACAGGCCTACCCACACACCTCACTACAGAGTTGTAGATGTTCCCCCTGTAGCGTGGGTTATGGGGACCCACTACCTCCCATGATCCTACCACAGCCCAAACTGTGCTTGTTCTTGGAGAGCCTTGTGGTGCCCCCGTACGGCACCACAAGGGTACGTATAAGGGGGCGGATATGTATAAGGGGAGAGCACCACAAGGGCGCCGTTATACTCATCTTCCCCGGGAGGTGTTCTTCTACCACGGTGTTCAGTTTGGAGCGAGTATATCGAACAAGATTTACATGTAACCACGTAGATTGGCACACTTTCAAGCTTATTTATATAGACGTGTGTGTGTGTGTGTGTGTGTGTGTGTGTGTGTGTGTGTGTGTGTGTGTGTGTGTGTGTGTGTGTGTGTGTGTGTGTGTGTGTGAGAGTGAGTTACTCAGGAGCTGCCTGCTATCACCGGAACCACACTTGACTGACTCACCAGCAGCCACACCAGAGCCACCATTAACACCACTACTGCCACCTTCACCACCACCACCACCACCAGCATTACACCACCTCCATCACCTGTACCACCGCACTACCATAACTACCATAACTACCTTCAACGTCCGGCATGACCACGAATAGTGCAATACCTTTCATACGTACAGCCATGCATGGATTGGGACATTATTGGGACATGAATGGACTAACTACCTGACCGAGTGCATGGTTTGAGAGGGGGCAAGGCATCCTTCGCGAATCTAATTGCATCCTACGACAGTTACCGAAATATGGCAGTAGACAGATAGATGGGCAGATCTTTATTGCTATAACGTTTGTGATGCTATCCTCATAAAGGCTAATGAATAAGTTGGAAAAGCAGACTGCAAGAATTGGAAAAATACTGGACAGGTGTTGAGTGTATCTAACACACAGGAAACAGATGATTGTAGTGAAGTATGAAGTGTCAGGGGTGAAGGGAAGGGGCAAGCGAGGCTCCATAATAGTCCGGTGTTTGGACCACTGCTGATCTTGCTTCGTGTACATGACCAATTGGAGGGGAGGAGATCTTGCAAAAAATGTTTGCGTAAGAAGTTTGATATATGCAAACATGTTATATATATGTTTGATGAGAAGGGTAAGAGCCTGGTGAAGCACAAAGAGAAAATAACGTTCACAGATAAATCATATTATTGTACACGCGAGAGACGAGCTATGAGGATAGACTAAGAGAAAATGTAATGACACTGCATGAGGGCGATATGATCACATTCGCAAAATATACCGAGTGGAATTAACAAATTGGATAGAAGTGTTTTCCAGAACGATGGGCATCGATGGACGTTAAAAATACATACTAGTCAGAGAGATGCAAAAGAATACTCGCAACTAGAGAGGTATGCATACCTCTTCAGCCACGATATTGTGATCACATCCTCTTACAACTTTGCCTCTGAGAATATATTTAGTTGAATCAAGGCGTGCCCAGAATCTTGCACTTCGTATCATCTGTTCATCCGGAGAGCTGAGAGCGACTAATGTGTGCGCACAAGTAGGCATCCTCTGGCGAATATGGCCCTTTCCTGCCGCGCCCGGCCCACTCTAAAATAATTTTTCACAATATGCATCCCGGATATTCACGGTCGGGTGCCATAAGCTTCAAGACGTGTAGCCAGCAATAGAGGGGACGGCCTGCTATTGTTGGCTGGGCCTGGGCCCCTGCCTCGAACACCTCCCACTCATCCTCCTCATCCTCTGACGGAGGCAGCTTGCGACGTCTACCGAGATCTTCAGGATCACAGTGCGTGATTATTGAGGTCCCAGAGAGCCCAAATATTTAGTTAAGGACGTTTTGAGCTTCACCGGGCCGTATCGTCACCGAGGACCTTTGAAGCCGCAATTAAATGTGGCTACGTAAATTTGAGGTAATGTGTCGAATCTCGCTGGCTATTGAGCGCAAGAGCCCCAACCTCCTTGTTGTGGTCCAGTCCCTGATGTTGTGTCGCATCGGCTATAGTGTCCGGATAAAGGGGCGTATTGCCAGTGCATACAACGATATCAGGGCTCCTCTGCCATAGTGTCCGGATAAATGAGCATATTCCTGATGAAAATGGTAATGTAGGCGCACCTGGGCTCGGAGCGTCTGCCGAGCAGCGGAGAAGACCTTCAAGTGGAAGATGCAAGTGTCTGGGCTCCTTAGGACTTGCATTATGGATATGTATAATGCACACTCAAGTGGCAGCGTCTGTCTGGCTGTAATACTCAATACAGCCGAACCAGACTACTATAGTAGAACCAGATCACTATAGTAGAACCAGACCACTATGGTAGAACCAGACCACCACAGTAGAACCAGAAACATTATAGCACCTCCATGCTATCACAGGACATCCAAGCTACCACAGCACCACCACAGCACCACCACAGGACCTCCACGCCATCACAGCACCACCACAGGACCTCCACGCCATCACAGCGCCACCACAGGACCTCCACGCCATCACAGCACCACCACAGCACCACCACAGGACCTCCACGCCATCACAGCACCACCACAGGACCTCCAGGCTACCACAGCACCACCACAGGACCTCCACGCTACCACAGCACCACGCTGTAACACATGGGTTGCCAGCAGTATAGTGAGGTTTTCTGTGGTGTGATGCTGCCTGCACTATCATCTCGGACCTCTCGCCTCATCTTGCTTATCCCACTCCCGTGACGCGTGAGCTGCTGTCTTCTCTTCTACGACCAGAGAGAGGGCGGGAGGGCTGTACTGTCTCACCGTCTATGCATCACTCCCGGTCTATGCCACACCCAGATCCGTGTCGCACCGTCTATACATCACCGCCGGTCTATGCCACACCCTGATCTGTGTCGCACCGTCTATGCATCACCGCCGGTCTATGCCACACCCAGATCCGTGTCGCACCGTCTATACATCACCGCCGGTCTATGCCACACCCTGATCTGTGTCGCACCGTCTATGCATCACCGCCGGTCTATGCCACACCCAGATCCGTGTCGCACCGTCTATATATCACCCCCCCAGTCTGTGCCACACCCAGATCTGTGTCGAACCGTCTATGCATCACCCCCAGTCTGTGCCACACCCAGTAATGCTTCACAACGCTCCACGTCGTGACGAATTGGTCAATCCATCTGGAAATTTGACTCGCAAATGGCGCCATGAACCACCAGATACACACCCAAGTCCATCCTGGGTAAAAAAATAAATATGATTGTGAGAGCGATGGTTACGGTGAAGGTGAAAGTTATGGATGGAAATATGGAAGATGGTGAAGGTGATGCCAGGTGATGGTGAGGAGGGAGATGCCGAGTGATGGTGATGAAGGTGATGCCGAGTGATGGTGAGGAGGAATATGCCGAGTGATGGTGAGGGGGGTTATACCGAGTGAAGAGTGACAGTGAAAGCGTGAGGGGTTGAGGGATGATAATGAGGAGTGATAGTGACTGATAGTGAGGATTGATAGTGACTAACAGTGAGGGGTGATAGTGACTGTTAGTGAGGGGTGATAAAGAGTTAGGGATGATAGTGACTGATAGAGGAGTAATAGTGACTGTTAGTGAGGGGTGATAAAGAGTTAGGGGTGATAGTGAGTGATAGTGAGGGGTGGTGAGAGAAACAGTGAGCGTGACCTTCAGGGCCAAAGCTCCCACACAGCGCTAAACCATCTCGCCAGAAATGGCACATTTCCCAGACGTCTCCCTGGTGCCTGCCTGAGCCTCCGTGTCTGCCGTCTATGCTTGGCTGCCATGGCCGCCGTGTCTGCCGCCCATGCTTGGCTGCCGTGGCCGCCGTGTCTGCCGCCCATGCTTGGCTGCCGTGGCCGCCGTGTCTGCCGCCCATGCTTGGCTGCCGTGGCCGCCGTGTCTGCCGCCCATGCTTGGCTGCCGTGGCCGCCGTGTCTGCCGCCCATGCTTGGCTGCCATGGCCACCGTGTCTGCCGCCCATGCTTGGCTGCCGTGGCCGCCGTGTCTGCCGCCCATGCTTGGCTGCCGTGGCCGCCGTGTCTGCCGCCCATGCTTGGCTGCCATGGCCACCGTGTCTGCCGCCCATGCTTGGCTGCCGTGGCCGCCGTGTCTGCCGCCCATGCTTGGCTGCCGTGGCCGCCGTGTCTGCCGCCCATGCTTGGCTGCCGTGGCCGCCGTGTCTGCCGCCCATGCTTGGCTGCCGTGGCCGCCGTGTCTGCCGCCCATGCTTGGCTGCCGTGGCCGCCGTGTCTGCCGCCCATGCTTGGCTGCCGTGGCCGCCGTGTCTGCCGCCCATGCTTGGCTGCCGTGGCCGCCGTGTCTGCCGCCCATGCTTGGCTGCCGTGGCCGCCGTGGCCGCCGTGTCTGCCGCCCATGCTTGGCTGCCGTGGCCGCCGTGTCTGCCGCCCATGCTTGGCTGCCGTGGCCGCCGTGTCTGCCGCCCATGCTTGGCTGCCGTGGCCGCCGTGTCTGCCGTCCATGCTTGGCTGCCGTGGCCGCCGTGGCTGCCGCCAAACCATCTTGACAGCGGGAGTGTCCCTGGCGTGGAGGTGAGTCTCTCCAGGCCGCCACGCCCCCTTCACCGGCCGTAATTAATGAAGGTAATTGTGTTAGCTAACCCTGGTGTTTTCTTGAGGCAGTCGTGGCCGGAATTACTTCTCGGCCCAACAATGGAAGTTACCATAGAGGCGTAGACAAGACAACTCTTCCCCCACCCTCCCTGACAGGATGACGACAGACAGACAGACAGACAGACAGACAGACAGACAGACAGACAGACAGACAGACAGACAAAGAGATATAATATTCGCCAAATTGTGCTTCCCGAGGGTTGAGCTTCAGCTCTTTGGGCCTGCTTATCAAATTTCAATCGACTGTTGTACACGTTCTCACAGCCAATTGGTCCGTGAAACACTTGTATTTGAATCCGAGTATGATATCCTTCTCCACCGCCTGATATCTTGATGCAGTCCATCTATTCACGATTTTGACACTGCAACAATGCTTAATAGTATGTCTGTGGCTCACCTGAGCGCTCTGTTCCGTCTGTGTCCCCGTCTTCACGAACCTCTCATACCAAATAATCTATACTTCTATGTTGCTGTTAATTCCGCTGTCTCCTGTTGCCAGCACACACCTTCATTGCACTTGATTAAATGCAATTTTCGCCACTCTGAAGTCTTCCCTCTTACTATGACCTGTTTTAAATATCTTGGATACTTCCTTATCCACTGGAGCACATTGTCTGTTACTCCTGCATCGGGGCCAGCGGTGGCAGCAACGGGGCCAGCGGTGGCAGCAACGGGGCCAGCGGTGGCAGCAACGGGGCCAGCGGTGGCAGCAACAACGGGGCCAGCGGTGGCAGCAACGGGGCCAGCGATGGCAGCAACGGGGCCAGCGGTGGTAGCAACAACGGGGCCAGCGGTGGCAGCAACAACGGGGCCAGCGGTGGCAGCAACAACGGGGCCAGCGGTGGCAGCAACAACGGGGCCAGCGGTGGCAGCAACAACGGGGCCAGCGGTGGCAGCATCAGGGCCAGCGGTGGCAGCAACGGGGCCAGCGGTGGCAGCAACGGGGCCAGCGGTGGCAGCAACGGGGCCAGCGGTGGCAGCAACAACGGGGCCAGCGGTGGCAGCATCAGGGCCAGCGGTGGCAGCAACAACGGGGCCAGCGGTGGCAGCAACGGGGCCAGCGGTGGCAGCAACGGGGCCAGCGGTGGCAGCAACAACGGGGCCAGCGGTGGCAGCAACAACGGGGCCAGCGGTGGCAGCAACAACGGGGCCAGCGGTGGCAGCAACAACGGGGCCAGCGGCGGCAGCAACAACGGGGCCAGCGGTGGCAGCAACAACGGGGCCAGCGGTGGCAGCAACAACGGGGCCAGCGGTGGCAGCAACAACGGGGCCAGCGGTGGCAGCAACAACGGGGCCAGCGGTGGCAGCAACAACGGGGCCAGCGGTGGCAGCAACAACGGGGCCAGCGGTGGCAGCAACGGGGCCAGCGGTGGCAGCAACGGGGCCAGCGGTGGCAGCAACGGGGCCAGCGGTGGCAGCAACGGGGCCAGCGGTGGCAGCAACAGGGCCAGCGGTGGCAGCAACGGGGCCAGCGGTGGCAGCAACGGGGCCAGCGGTGGCAGCATCGGGGCCAGCGGTGGCAGCATCGGGGCCAGCGGTGGCAGCAACGGGGCCAGCGGTGGCAGCATCAGGGCCAGCGGTGGCAGCAACGGGGCCAGCGGTGGCAGCAACGGGGCCAGCGGTGGCAGCAACAGGGCCAGCGGTGGCAGCAACGGGGCCAGCGGTGGCAGCAACGGGGCCAGCGGTGGCAGCAACGGGGCCAGCGGTGGCAGCAACGGGGCCAAGGGAACCATTTACATGTCTCAGATCATCACCGGAAGCCTCCGAGGGTGAAGGACTGAGGTAAATTCAATTAGAAAGATGACATCACCGGGACGCTGGTGAGCACGTTAATGTATCACTATGGGATAACAGCCTCCATTTTTGGTGAGCCTCGCGTGGCAGAGTGCCCTCGCCCCCTCACCTACATGTGCTGACAAGGTCGAATATCAGCTCCCGAGCCCCGCCTCTCTAACCATCACCAGTATATACAACCTTCTACAATAAGGTAAGTATATTATTTCAAATTTGTATTATGCCGTCTCATGACTTTTTCTAAATTTATTTTTTATATCCTGTGTTCGTCTATGGCGCCGCCAACTTTAGTCACGTGAATATATTAGCCAATCAGATAAAAGCAATCACGTGACCGATTCTTATTGGCTACGATATCAGAGACTGGGTGGGTAAGCCAATCAGAGGAGAGAGAGCTGTTCTCTCAGGCGTGCTAGCACAAGCAGCCACAGACAAAGGTTTATTATAACCTTAACACTGGGATGTACGAGGTCATTAAGGTATCGCTAAGATACCTACACACCCCCGCTCTCTTAACTGGCTCCTCCGGTATACAACTCTTCTGCCTAACCTCACAAGTTCGAATCCAGGTATTCCATCACACTTTTCTATTTCGAGTATAGAAAACGGAAATGTGACTGTGCTTCGACGTTCAGTAATACATCTCATTTTTAAGGGAAATGTAAATTCCGTTAAAAATGCGACGTATGTTATGAGAGGACGGAGGGTGTGCGTGTATTCACCTAGTTGTGCTTGCGGGGGTTGAGCTCTGCTCTTTCGGCCCGTCTCTCAACTGTCAATCAACTGTTACTAACTACTATTTTTTCCCCCAGACACCACACACACCCCAGGAAGCAGCCCGTGACAGCTGACTAACCTCCAGGTACCTACTTACTGCTAGGTAACAGTGCATCAGGGTGAAAGAAACTCTGCCCATTGTTTCTCGCCGGCGCCGGGAATCGAACCCGGGACCACAGGATCACGCGTCCAGCGTGCTGTCCGCTCAGCCACCGGCGTGTGTCTGGACACCTCGGGCTGACGTACGACGTCTCGTTACTGCTCCTCCAGATGTAGACAGACAGCTGCAACACTTACGAAGGCTTTTGTTTACTTTTTCATTTACGTTTATTTCCTACGAGAGACGTGGCCCCTGCATTTATATATATACAGCTAACCCGCTTATATGCATCGTCTTCTGTCCTCCAGGGACAAGGTCAGAGAGCAGTTAGACAACATACAGTGCAGCAGCGAGTAATTACGGTGCTGTGAAGCTGTTCTCCACTGTGAGTGTAGCAGGAACTTATCGAGAACGCAACACAGCATTCCACTGCCGGCCGCTGCAGGTAAATCTGGGATGTGAGAGTTTCTTGGCGGGAAAGGAAGCTATACAGCCAATGATGTCCAAACCCCACACACCAGAAGATTAAGAGACGATGACGTTTCGGTCCGTCCTGGACCATCATCAAGTCAGTAACTACTAAACGAAAGCGCCAGACCGGGAAGACTGAGCAGCACCGTCTGTGTTACACAAACCATACGAATATGTTCCTGTTGATTGACGTTTGAGAGGCGGGACCAAAGAGCACAACTAGGTGAGTACAATTAGGCGAGTACAATATTCAGAAGTTGTTACATATCAGTCAGGATGTCAATACGACAGCAGGGATGTCAAATATATCAGCCCATCCTCCTGTTTTGGTAGAACTTATAGTAACGATGAAGACCATATTATATATACCGAAGTACAACGAAATTAGAAAGTAGAAATCGGCACTATAGAGTTGAACAACCCGGAATACTATTTTTTACTTATGCTGCAAAGACAAACTAAAACTAACCTAACCTTCATATTCCTAGGCCTAGACCCCTTGTTTATGAATGACAAACGGTTTACACACGACTCTCAACTGATGACGTCCGAACATTTCCGGAACAAGTGCTTGGCCCACGTCCACTGTTCGAACCACAATTCTATAAATGCTTCACCCACTTACATCAAATACAAATAATTACCAACAGAACCTAAACACCTAATCTAACCTACGCCAAACTATACATACAATTTTTATGTATAAGATTATTAATTTATATATGAGAACAAACCAATTTTAAATACACAGCATGTTAAAATTGATGAAAGTGTCTGGGGAGGACGGCCGCTGCTTTGAACAGCCTAGTGTGAGGACGGGTTGAAATGCTTCATTCACGTACTACAAATACAAATTATCGCAAACAGAACCAAAACACCTAAACTAACCAGTGCCTAAATATGCACAATATGCTAATATATAATACAATTAATGTATATTTGAGAAAATTTCAGTTTTGAATGAACAGAATGTTAAAAATTTATGAATTTGTCTTTGGGGTCGACCGCTGGATAGAATGGACTTGGTCCGAGAACGGGTGGTTACATTAAGGCGAGCAGCTTAGAGATGCACTACAGCGACCGGGGCTTTAAGCTACGGAAGGAAAGAAAAGTGAGTATTAACCCATCTACTTGTGACAGTGAGAAGCATCCATTATAGGAATCTAGTGAAGATTTTCCATGTTTGAAAAAGGTTTGTGAAGATTTCAAGATTTAACCAGAGTATTTGGTGCATCATCAGCTTCTGAGGTTGAAGAGGAATTGATCGGTAAGTAGACCCATTGTTTCTGGTAGAAATAACTAACCATCAAAACCATTAACATTAGCGTGCAGTAAACTAGCTACGCTAGGCTTGGCCATCACAGAAGAATAAATGGAAGTACAGCTTTTTGGAACACAGTTACGGGCTGTTTACTATCTCCTGTTTATCTAAAACCAGAGAGAGTTAACAAGGTCAGTGTTGTTAGTGTAGATAGCAATGGTCGAGTCCTGGCTGTGGGAGGTTATGAAGTGCAATGAAATTAAAAGTTGTTGAAGCTACCTCGACCCACAATTTTAAGGCCAGAATTAACAAAAAAACTCGAACGTCAAAATAATAAAATTACAACAACAGCAACAATAATAATAATAGGCGGGCTCACACAGCTAGAACTTGCCTCCCCGTAGTCACTGATGTGTAAGTACCAAGTCACTCAACACCGATCTGCAAGTTGTGACAATTTTGGGGTAAACATATTTAATTGTATTGACTTTTGTGTTCCGCGGTGACATATCTATTGGAAACTGGCAACACTGGAAGCTTTCAGAAAAAACGATGCAACACTGGGAGCTCCTGACGGAAATTATGAAGCAATTCATTGCATTATTCAACTAACGATGGAAATAAACAGCTCAGCAACTATGGCTATATAGGGCTTACTGGTGCTAAATCAGCCCGTCCTCTCGAGTTGTCACAACGTCACAAATACGATGTACTAAATTGCCCGAACCTAACCTAATCGATGGAACCACGTTTAGAAAACGTGACTGCGAGCCAGTATGATTTATAGTACATTATGTTTTGTCCACTCGGGATTTCGACGTCAAAATGCGATATATTAGTAAAGAGGAACTAGGCTGTTTAAATGTGTAACAGTAATAGACAAGCGTCCACATCTATTACGCTGTTAACATCTTTTTTGTCGTACAAATCTGAATTTGGCAATATATGTGATTAATATTCAGTTGGCCTAACTTGAAAGATGTAGGTGGAAAAATAAATTGTGTATTTGAAAGTGAGTGGTGGTTAATTCTTACGGAAGACAATTTTTTTAACAGCGCAAAACAGAGAATCCCAACATTTGATGATTTGTAACAAATGAAAGCCTAACAATAACCTGTCCTCAGGTTATTGGTCAGGTCCTCGAGCCCTCCTCTTTGTATGCGACGACGGGCTGAAGCATTTACGGTTGCGATTCGAACAGAGGTCGTCAGGAAAGCACTGTTCGAGCGTCATCAGTTGTGTGTCGTGTGTCAGCTTGTCCTCCAAACAAAGACCCAAAAGTGATTCCATGCACCCACCAAACCCCCCTGTTTATGACTGAAAAACGGTTTACACACGACTCACAACTGGTGACGTTCGAATACTTCCAGAACAAGCGAATCACTGACGATTTTTTTTTCGAACCACAACGCTGTAAATGCGTTGTGGTTCGAAGCGACATACCGTTTGACTAGTAAGCTGGTTGGGAGACCACATGGACAGCCTCTCCGTCAGCTAGGAGAGTGGGGCATCGATATCCTAACGGGAGGTCATGCACTATCCCGTCATACTGAAAAATTCTTTTCTGCAATCATGTAAATTCTCATGAGAGAGGGCAAAGACAAACTAAGAGCCGGATTACGAGGACCAAAGGAGCTCGAACAGCGACCCTGCAAGAAGCGTAGCCTTCACTGCACCAGTCCCAGTGTATGAATAAACATTATATAGGAACCGCTCGCCTTGTCACAAAAGTATTTACACAAATACTTGTGTAAATACATTTCCTTTAAAAAATATTTACTTTCAACAATATGTTTATGTTGTGCGTGACAGAAGTAAAAGCTTTAGGCAACAATGTGTACTAAGATTAAACAACTGCAGGCGATGTACTGGTAGCCCATCCTCCTAAAATTATAGTACTTATAGCAACTATTTGGTCGAACGTGCAATAATGAACTGTTGCAGCCAACATTGTTTTATATTCTTAATTTTGTAGAGTGTATGAAAAAGATATAAAAACCAAACTTCAACATTCATGGTCCTAATATAGCACATATGTACTATATTAGGCTTCAGTTCATATTAGACTTAGGACTGCTTTGACAGGTTAGGTTCTAGTTACATTTCCAATTATTAAATAATTCATGTGGACTAACTCATTAATACAAAACATGAACTTTCTTGGTCCAACAGTATAATTTTCGTAGGATGGGCTGTATAATGGATCTCACGTCCCGTTAATTATTGAGGACCCGTGGGTGGCCACGGAGGAAATAGCCATCACGCTAACGAACCTCAGGCTTGCATTCATTGCACATCAATATTTCCTCCTCTCACTTCTGTTATTTTGTATTGCTTTAAGAGGCTTGCGGCTACATAATACGATGAACATACGGCCGTACTGGCCAACGTAAACGATGGTGACTAACTTAGTGTGCTCCTTCGTATTTATGCATCTTATTTTTCATACCATCAGCATCAATACAAATAACAAAAGTTAGGTCTATCTTTTTAAGATATATTTTGCGACTAGGAGATCTTTTTGTACTCTAGTCTTCCATGATCAAGGTTTTTAATAAATCTACTATGCTATGATACAAAGAAAAAAAAATTAAGAATTTGTCAGAGCATCTACAGAAATGTGCTGTAGGCTACGTATCCTAAAGCACGAGGCACACGTACACTAATGGTAACTTGGGCCAGCAAGTTACGACGCGAGCCATAAAACAACCAGAGATGGATATCGTTTGTACATTCGAGTTGGACGAGCCTAACCGTTGATAAACTGGCTCCTTTTCGAGGTTGCGTCTACACTGTCTTGTAACTTCACCAAATGCAAACCGTCATCTGAACTGTTCACGTACTTCCCTTTCACTATTTAATGGAATGTGAAAAAATCGAAGAATTCGGACGTAACTCTGTCAATGGTATTCAATAAATGTACTCATTGTACTTGACTAAAATTTCTGGTAGTACATCATTTTGAATCAAGTCTCCAAAGTTTGCTTATTATATGTAATATATGCACATGACTGCAAAAGTTGCCGCCCAGTTGAATGGGTGAGAACGGAATTAGTATCAGCTGACGCAGTTGTGAATTGTTTTGTATAGTGCCGAGGGCCACTTCTTTTAACCGCTTGTGATATAAGAAGACTTATTAAATATGGACTAATATATAATTAAATATATTAAAAATTGTATAATTAGCTTTACAATATTCTTTCTTGGCTAATTGAACGCTGGAGTTGAGCTCCGGAGCCCATTATGTGCCTCTGTACCCTTTGCACCACCGCCCCCACCAGGTTATATGTCCGGCCCACCACCGCCCTCCAGACGATAGATTCGGCCCACCACCGCTCCCCAGGTGATAGGTCCGGCCCTCCACCGGCCCCCCAGGTGATAGGTCCGGCCCACCACCGCCCCCAATGTGATAGGTCCGGCCTGCATAATTATTGACTAAATTAAATTGTCTCTCATGTAATACAGTATGCTCCGTCTCGCCTGCTGCCTCTTGCTCCGTCTCGCCTGCTGGCTCTTGCTCCGTTTCTCTTGCCTTGTTTTCCCATTATCGCAGACAGGAGGGCTGGTAGGTTTAAGAAGATGTCCCTCCCCAATAGTGAGGCCAACTATGCTGACCTTCCTCATTACAGTATACAACCCACAACAGTTGCCTAACTCCCGGGTACCTATTTACTGCTAGGCGAGTAGTCTTCTGTCACTTGTTGCGTCTCGCCTGCTGCTACTTGTTGCGTCACACCGTTGTTACTTGTTGCATCTTGCCTGCTGCTACTTGTTGCGCTGCGTCATACGTATTATCATGCAATTGTTTATTTTGTGCGAGAGCGTTGGTACCTCGAACAGCCTCCCACACAGTCCACTCCGTGTAGGCCTATCTCCTCGCCTGCCACGCTACAAGACATGCAAGGGACAACCTGTGTATTCAAGATCGTTTTATTCTCATATATAATAATTTTAATTTATATATATATGAGAATTTAGTGTATAATTAGGCCTAAAGTAGGTATTTAGGTTCTATTAATAATTATTTGTGGTTTAATTCAACCTGTCCTCAGGCTAGGCTCGTCCAGACGCCTACTGAAGCCAAAGACGTATACGTCAATTTTAACGTACTGCGTATTTAAAATTTATATTTTCTGAAATGTATGGTAATATTATATACTGGAATATGCTGAATACTGAGGCCTAACTTTTGTTAGGCTCTGTTAGCCATTAGTGTATTTGTTGTACGTGGATGAAGAATTTATAGAGGTGCGGTTGGAGCAGAGGACATGACGGTAGCACTGCTCCAGAAACAAATATTTACATCAGTTGTGAGTAGTGTGTAGGTTTTGCCATTCATAAATAAGGTGTTTGGTGGCTGGATTAACGAGCATTTTGCTAAAATATTACCTTGTAATTGAGAAAAACCTAACTTCGAATATACAGCAAGTTAAAATTGACGAATGTTCCTTTGGGTTCTGTCGCGGCCTGGATAAGCCTGAGGACAGGTAGGAGTCGTGTGTAAAATGTTTTTAATGTGTAAACAGAGGGTTCAGTGGACTGGAGGTGGGGATACAATTAAATTCCGAGACGATACGAGTTATCAAGACCTCCCTCCCCCCCCCTAACCAGCAGGAAGCACCAGGAGTCATATCTACGCCGTTGGTGGCTTGGGTTCCAATGGCTATAGGCCAAATATTAGCATTCCTTGTTAAAGTTTAGGTCTTGGGTAAGTTTGGTGTGACTGAAAACCTAGCACTGTCAGGTTGTCTAGGTCACCATAGTAATTTGCTGATCAACCTGCAAGTATACTTTAGTTCTGAATAAAATTCAAAACTGAAGTAAACTCCCTGTGTATATACAACAAGCACGGTACGCCTGTGTATACTGTTTACCATTGTTGTGGGCAGGAAGCCTGTTGAGCTTATCGAAATCACCCCGACAAATCCAACGCCGGACCTTGTCTAAGATGCAACCCACAAGAGTTGCCTCGTGGTGCAGCTGTCCACGATACACCAAGATACAACCCACAAGAGTTGCCTCGTGGTGCAGCTGTCCACGCTACACCAAGATACAACCCACAAGAGTTGCCTCGTGGTGCAGCTGTCCACGCTACACCAAGATACAACCCACAAGAGTTGCCTCGTGGTGCAGCTGTCCACGCTACACCAAGATACAACCCACAAGAGTTGCCTCGTGGTGCAGCTGTCCACGTTACACGAAGAGATACAAAAAACGTGTGAGTGACTTACACTGCGGGTCGGGTGAGGACTTGTTGCTTGCGTGTGGCGTGAGTAGTAAGGCTCTCGCGAGCACCGTTGTCACACCAGGGGCAAGTGTGGGCTGCAACTGGCGAAGTCTTCCAACAAGGGTCTTGCACTAGACCTCTTCTCCCCCCCCCCCAACAACCCTCCTCTTCTATACACCACAGTTCTCCACACTGTTCCAGGGCTACGAGTCGACACATCCCTGTTGCGTCATCGATCTCGCTGGGCGGAGGCCAATCATAGGGGACGCATCCGGACAGGGGTCGCCCACAGCCAATAACATGACGGTATAGCACGGTGATGTAATAACTTTGGCCACGCCCACTAGACGCGTTCTCCAGTCAGAGGTAAATACTGGAGTGACGTCATATGATCGTGGGTTGTTGCAGCCAATCCGAGGATATGAAGCCTCTACGAAACTTGGTCATTCACATACATTACCGGCAGTGGTGTTATGGAACACTGAACATGATACAAAGTACACAAGTAACGAGTCCAGCGAGGACTGGTCCAGGAAAACGTATACCATGAGCAACCTACAAAATGTCCTGCAACTGTCTACAAATTAAAAACAAAAGCTTAGGAAAAAGTCCATACATATTCCTCATTGTTCAAATAGCCTGACGAGCAGAATTTTCCCAACCTTAAATTTTTCACAACTGTTTTCTTATGAATTGATAAGGTTACATTATACAAGACTTGGATTTCGTTAATCTGAGTTAAAACTAACATAAAAATATGATCAACCTTAACCTAATCTATTCTATTCTAACTTAACCTATCCTAGCCTAACATAACTAAGTAAGTAATACATGCTATTAATATACTATAATAATATTAATTGGAATAAACCAGTTTGCAAAGAAATATTTGAAAATAACTGTTAGGTAAATCGGGCCTTGCTTACTAGGCCAAGTAGTGCGGTTCTTGCTATTAGGCACGACATTATATATATTATTATATATACAATTACTGGCAGTGAGTAATGAATAAATGGCCTCGTTAGCCATACATTAATGGCCTGAGCCATACATTAGTGGCCTCCTGAGCTATACATTAGTGGCTTCCTGAGCCATACATTAGTGGCTTCCTGAGCCATACATTAGTGGCCTCCTGAGCCATACATTAGTGGCCTCCTGAGCCATACATTAGTGGCCTCCTGAGCTATACATTAGTGGCTTCCTGAGCCATACATTAGTGGCTTCCTGAGCCATACATTAGTGGCCCCTCTGAGCCATATATTAGTGGCCCCTCTGAGCCATACATTAGTGGCCCCTCTGAGCCATACATTAGTGGCCTCCTGAGCCATACATTAGTGGCCTCCTGAGCCATACATTAGTGGCCTCCTGAGCCATACATTAGTGGCCTCCTGAGCCATACATTAGTGGCCTCCTGAGCCATACATTAGTGGCCTCCTGAGCCATACATTAGTGGCCTCCTGAGCCATACATTAGTGGCCTCCTGAGCCATACATTAGTGGCCTACTGAGCCATACATTAGTGGCCTACTGAGCCATACATTAGTGGCCTACTGAGCCATACATTAGTGGCCTACTGAGCCATACATTAGTGGCCTACTAAGCCATACATTAGTGGCCTACTAAGCCATACATTAGTGGCCTACTGAGTCATACATTAGTGGCCTACTGAGCCATACATTAGTGGCCCTCTGAGCCATACATTAGTGGCCTCGTTAGCCATACATTAGTGGCCTACTGAGTCATACATTAGTGGCCTACTGAGCCATATATTATTATACATTAATGAGGTGAAAGGTAGGCGTGGGGGAGGAGGAGGTGCTAAATAATAATGGGGTGAACAGTGGGAGGGTGTGTCATATGTGGGGACGGGTAAAGGGGGGGGGAGCTGTGCAAATTTAAAAACAATAGATTTTACATGTGTCGTCACTGTGAGTGCAATTTAGTATGTATAAAAGCGCAGGACAAATAAGGTTGAGGTATTCAGTCCTCCTCCTGTGTGTGCGCGTGTCAGACACTTTCATTGTCAACACTCCTTGGAATTTCCAGTAATATACAACATAAATATTACTTGTATGAGATTAATGAATAGAAAAGTCCTCAGCCAGCATGTTATAACAAACTTGTTTGTCGTCCTGCTCTTGTTAGGTGAGATATTCCTCGATGAATAACATATATTATTCGAGGCGAGAGATGTGCTAAAAGTATAATTTGAGATGTAAAGTGAGCTTTGAGTATACTTCGACGCTCCCGCAAGAGCTTTGTCTTGGGCCGGTGAGGGCTCTTTTTGGGCCGGTGGGGGCTCTTTTTGGGCCGGTGGGGGCTCTTTTTGGGCCGGTGGGGGCTCCCTTGGGCCGGTGGGGGCTCCCTTGGGCCGGTGGGGGCTCCCTTGGGCCTGTGGGGTCTCCATTGGGCCGGTGGGGTCTCCATTGGGCCGGTGGGGGCTCCATTGGGCCGGTGGGGGCTCCCTTGGGCCGGTGGGGGCTCCCTTGGGCCGGTGGGGGCTCCCTTGGGCCGGTGGGGGCTCCCTTGGGCCGGTGGGGGCTCCCTTGGGCCGGTGGGGGCTCCCTTGGGCCGGTGGGGGCTCCCTTGGGCCGGTGGGGGCTCCCTTGGGCCGGTGGGGGCTCCCTTGGGCCGGTGGGGGCTCCCTTGGGCCGGTGGGGGCTCCCTTGGGCCGGTGGGGGCTCCCTTGGGACGGTGGGGGCTCCATTGGGCCAGTGGGGGCTCCATTGGGCCGGTGGGGGCTCCCTTGGGCCGGTGGGGGCTCCCTTGGGCCGGTGGGGGCTCCCTTGGGCCGGTGGGGGCTCCCTTGGGCCGGTGGGGGCTCCCTTGGGCCGGTGGGGGCTCCCTTGGGCCGGTGGGGGCTCCCTTGGGCCGGTGGGGGCTCCCTTGGGCCGGTGGGGGCTCCCTTGGGCCGGTGGGGGCTCCCTTGGGCCGGTGGGGGCTCCCTTGGGCCGGTGGGGGCTCCCTTGGGCCGGTGGGGGCTCCCTTGGGACGGTGGGGGCTCCATTGGGCCAGTGGGGGCTCCGTTGGGCCGGTGGGAGCTCCGTTGGGCCGGTGGGGGCTCCCTTGGGCCGGTGGGGGCTCCCTTGGGCCGGTGGGGGCTCCCTTGGGCCTGTGGGGTCTCCATTGGGCCGGTGGGGTCTCCATTGGGCCGGTGGGGGCTCCATTGGGCCGGTGGGGGCTCCCTTGGGCCGGTGGGGGCTCCCTTGGGCCGGTGGGGGCTCCCTTGGGCCGGTGGGGGCTCCCTTGGGCCGGTGGGGGCTCCCTTGGGCCGGTGGGGGCTCCCTTGGGCCGGTGGGGGCTCCCTTGGGCCGGTGGGGGCTCCCTTGGGCCGGTGGGGGCTCCCTTGGGCCGGTGGGGGCTCCCTTGGGCCGGTGGGGGCTCCCTTGGGCCGGTGGGGGCTCCCTTGGGCCGGTGGGGGCTCCCTTGGGCTGGTGGGGGCTCCCTTGGGACGGTGGGGGCTCCATTGGGCCAGTGGGGGCTCCGTTGGGCCGGTGGGAGCTCCGTTGGGCCGGTGGGGGCTCCCTTGGGCCGGTGGGGGGCTCCCTTGGGCCGGTGGGGGCTCCCTTGGGCCGGTGGGGGTTCCCTTGGGCCGGTGGGGGCTCCATTGGGCCGGTGGGGGCTCCATTGGGCCGGTGAGGGCTCCATTAGGCCGGTGGGGGCTCCCTTGGGCCAGTGGGGGCTCTCTTGGGCCAGTGGGGGCTCCATTGGGCCAGTGGGGGCTCCAATGAGCCGGTGGGGGCTCCATTGGACCGGTGGGGGCTTGCCTCAGGCTTCCCTCTGGACAGTCTTCCGCTCACACCACTTTCCTTGGCTGTGCTTTCCCTAGTAAGGCCTTCATGTGCACAAAGTAATCACGTTAACGTGATGTATCAATGAGAGAACCAGTAGGAGCCATGAGGAGGTTTCTAACCTGCACACTGGGTACTCCCAAGCACACACCTTAAGCCACTCAGCTGGAATATGGTACAAAAGTAATGTAACCAGAGATTCAAGTGAATCCTCTAGGGGTATCGACACCCAGTGACCTCAAAAGATAAGTCATCAGGCATCCTGTAACTTGGGTAGTTCAACAAGGTCGTGACCTACGACATAATCTCGAGGAACCCTCGGCTGGTCCCAGTGACCTCTGGCGGAGTAAGAGTCTGTAGCAACCTACAAGGTTCATAGATATTACTACATCACCAAGATTAACATCATTGTCAGCACATGTGGTCCACAACCAGTCGTTGCTCTTCGGCCAATCAGCCTCGGCCTAGATGGTGTCACAATTAAGCACATATAGTGACTATATCTGTTATAGCTTAGGCCTCCAACCTGAAGGTTCGTTCACAGAAAACTGTTATTTTTCCATTAGAGAAAACTATTCGGCTATAATTTTGATGGTTCTCCTAAATAATATTTTCATGGGTAATGTTATTATTATTACAAAGAGCAGCTAGGTCTCGCTATACATAACAGTGATACTAGCATACGACAGACTGCTTCAAGAGATCACTTCATTGAGCTCACTACACTGAGTTATTTTTTAGAGCGCGCATAAATACACTTAAATAAATTTAAGTACTTACACTCTCATATACGTGGTCTCCGGTGGTCTCGCACTTATAGTAGACTTTTAGCGTCGCGTCGTGGTTGACCAGAGGCTTCCGAGATATTCAACGAGGCTCACAAGGCCACATGTTAAGTGTTCTAGAGTTAAGGACCGGGTCAAGCGTTTCATACCTGCATGGTTTCCAGCTAACTAGGTATCTTGTGAGGCCATACAGGAACATAATACAATGTGTAACGTTATAATTATTAGAATTACCGTGTTAACAGACCTACCACATGATTCGGCTTCTAGCTTATAGAACGTTGGCCTACATGATCCAGTCTTCCGATCACTTCACTGATAGTTTTTTTTCACTTGATGAAACATAAGAAACCTGCGAGGCGTAGTGTGGTACGAACAGCCAGCCTGGTTCACGGTGACTGACGACCAGCTGGTAGGGAAGCCCTTAGTGACAGGCGTCGTAACTTGACCTAGTTCCAGTTTGTTTCTTTAATTTAATTTGTAAATGCTTTCCCAGATACAACAGAACAGATTTAGGTATGAGCAGGTGAATATATGGCACATGCTAGAGGGGCGTGCATCTGGAGCTCATGCTTAACAACACATTCTCATTATTAATGTCCATAACCATACTACTATGGTTGTAGGCCCTAATTGTCATAACTGTGGATGCACAAGACCCACAGTTATGTGGGTCTTGTCAGTTATTACACAGACCCTCGGTGTAACACTGTCTTACACAGGTGTCATGAGACATGTCACTGTGTGTTACACAGAGGTGTCATGAGACATGTCACTGTGTGTTACACAAGTCTTAGCCTCGGGGTTTTGCTATCACAGTCCAAATGTAAGCAATGGGATCTCACAAAATGTATATCAGGATATTATGACGGCAATCATATCCTTTTATTTTTTGTATTAGAATATGATATTAATGGAAATACATATTACAGCCAAGATGAAATATGAATCAATACTATGTTCAAGCTATCAAGCTCCGTGGCACCCGGAGGATTGCAATAATTCCAGCTTGGTTTGTAACATGATCTTTCTAGTAGTGCATTGTATTTCGACGTATACATCCCCTAAGGCCAAAACCTGATGTACTCAAAATCACAGCACCTCGCAAAATTGACGTGATGTCCCGTTTTCTATTCGATCGTGGGTCCTCGGTTAGGGTAGGGTTCGGGCACTTTCGTACATAGTTAGGAGACGGTTTAACCGCTCGAGAAGACGGGCTGATGTTTGTCCATGATTTGTTTTTTTGTGGGAAAATAGAATTACTCTCGAAAATATGTAGACTCTGACCATTCTTCGGGAAGCGACCCACAACAGTTGATTAACATGCAAGTACTGTACCTATTTACTGCCACGTAAATTGAGGCAGTGTGTAGGGAGACGCGCCAACTGTCCGGCCCTGCCCGGGATGCGAACCCTGTATGTGCCTGCCGGGTGTGAGCTGTCAGCACTGACCATTGCACTGCAGGTTATGTAACATATATGAACAAAAGCCGCTGAGTGCAGCATGGAATATCAGTCATGATAAATCCTTTTCAGCAAAAAATAACATTATAAATCTTTATATGCAGTATGTAAATAAATCCAAACAAATGTATAGAACACACTACACACACTACAGGTTCGAACCCTCGTCACGTCCTTGTGGATTTGTTCAAATATATAGAACATTACTATAAAAAGCATTGACATGTTGCTTCAAGGATGGCTTCAAACCATGTTCATTTTCAATATTTTTTATTATTATTAACACATTTAGGTACATCTGCATTTGTGCAGCTACCCTAGACTATATGAAGGGGAGTACAGTGTCACAAAACTAGCTACGTGATGCTAAAAAAATCACACAGGATGGTTAGTCATACAGAGGCATGTGACCAGTAGTATTGCATTATGAGGATATTATGAACACAAGAGTAAATAAGGTAGCAGTGATACTAAAAGTCCCCATCTCGCAGGATGTTTAGTCATACAGGGCCATACGTTCAGCAACCTCCACTGGAAAATTTTGGGTGCAATATGAGGATATCCTCAATAATACGAGAGTGAATAAAGTAATTGCAAAGCTCCAGGTACCTCATGCCAACGGGTCTGAAAGGTCTAATAACTGGGCATTCGGTGATGTAGTGCGGGAGATCATGCCGCAGTTCCTGCTCACAAGAGTTTGCACCTGGAATACTCAGGACTGGAAGATCCGTCACCTGTAGCCACCTGCCCCAGGTAACGGTAACCCATCCTGATCCTGGCAACCATTGTGTCGCACAGTCTGGTCCACGTTTTGTGCTGCCCATAAACATAGGCTTCAGATCTGAACAAATCATAGCTTTTTACACTGGTGCTTTCAGGTCATTAGGAGTTAGTAATTTCTCTCCTATTAGACCTGAGTGTTTGGTATAATATAGTTGTGACGTTTTCAATGAATACCTCAACCCATTGCAGTTTTCCTGCCCAAATTGATGCTATATTTAACCACCCGGGCAAATCTGAGCAAACGACACTGATGTCACATTTAATCAATGTCCATATCGTTGATCCTACGCTGATATAACGTTATGCAAATATATTTTGTTTGATATGATATACGCACAATCACAAGATTCAAACTCATGATCTTTTTGTTTTTTTTCATTGATATGTTGATGATCCTCATTTTTTCTAGTGCAATGGATCATCAACCTTAATTATTTTAAATATCGTATTCAAATGCAAAGACATCATCTCGGGTTAATAAATTAAAGCCTTATTTATTTAGCAATAAAAATATAATTGTCTAGTTTGGATGCCACGATGAAGCCAAACTCAGTTGCCCATTGTAATGAAGACAGTAAATATATTTGCTAACGTTGAGGTGCTTATCTTCCTCTCATATTTGGAATGGAATTGTTCAGAGAAATGTGAGAACTCTGGTACTGGCCCCGTCGAGGCTATGTTGGTAGCATCGAGAGAACTCAGGTGCAGGCCGGGCGAGGCTACTGTTGATGCGAAATGTAATGAGAATCACAAAATTAGAAAATGTTCTCATATACACAAAGAGAGAGAGGGAACAGGACCTCATCCTACTGGAGGATTTATATAACAGAGAAGCCATGATGACATTCAAGACAGTATGGAAAAATTACAAAGTCGATAACTTTATATGGATAGTGAGAAACAGCATTGCAGAGGGATACAAAATCTGACGAGGATCGAGTCAGAGTTGTTAGAGCATTTGAGTTGAAAATAAAAAGATTGGTTTAGATGAAGATAACACAATATACGGCTTAAAATGTAAATTTGATAACATATAAAAACAAGGATAATTTCATTAAACTAATAATAGTTGAAGAGGCGGTGATCAAGAAGCTGACACTCGAACCTAAAAGTACATTTAGGTGAGTACTTGAATCGGTTAGGCCTATTTGATTAGGGACTATCAGCTGCACCTATGTACACGTCAACAGTGTAATTGTCCCTGTGTACACGGCAACAGTGTACATGTCAACACGATAAATTAATTTACATAAAATTTTGTAAAAAAAAAGAATGGTATGCATACATGTTGAATGAGAGATGTTGAGTGTCACTGAAGCGCAGGTGTGCAGACCCTGGCCTCAGCACATCTGTCGAAGCAACACTTGTGTTTGTCAGGGCAGGCCCGGTCATCGGCGCAGTAGTGGTGGTCCTTATGTTTGTATATGTTCCCGAGCCATTTTATACACACTTCCTTCGGCTCCGGACAGCTGCCCTCGCGTGCTGTGGGCCAACTTTTGTTCAGTATTACTAAGGTATTAAAGTCTGCAGAGTTAATACTGACCTGGAGCCAGATTCACGAAGCAGTTGCGCAAGTACTTACGAACGTGTACATCTTTCCTCAATCTTTGACGGTTTTGGTTACATTTATTAAACAGTTTACAAGCATGAAAACTTCCCAATCAACTGCTGTTGTTGTTATAAACAGCCTCCTGGTGCTTCGGAGCTCATTAACTGTTTAATAATTGTAAATAAGGCCGCCAAAGATTGAGAAAAGATGTACAGGTTCGTAAGTACTTGCGTAACTGCTTCGTGAATCTGGCTCCTTGACCAGAGTCTGCAGCAGTGTCATAGTGAGTATGACGCCCTGCTTTTATTTTTTTTTAGATTATATTCAGTTACTTGTATATCTTTCAAAATGTATCAATTTCAAAATTGTCCTATAAAGCATCAAAGAAAACCCTTTGGATTGAAGGGAAACCATAAACAAACAGCTGATTTCCTGCCCCTTCGAGGGCCACTATTTAAAAAGAGAGAGAGTTGGCATACAGACAGAGGGAGAGAGACGGAGAAAGAAACAGATGTGGCAATAAGGATATGTACTATCACTAATACTAAGGGCAAGCATGACACTGACTCTCCTTATTCGGGCAGCAGCGCAGGGAGCCGTTATCCCGCTTACACCAGTAGGGACAAGTCTCCATGTCGTCCCAGTTGTCAGCAAACACCTTCACCGCAATCTCCTTATCCACGATGTTCGCACTAGTCGCGCTGGAGGTAACATTCGTCGAAGACTTGTCCTTATTTCTGGGGTGAACATTGAACATAAATAATATAATGTTGTCGCGCGTACTTCTGAAAATTAAATGTGTACATCTTACTTAACTAGTCAATAACATATGCGGTTAGAAAGGCAAAATCACGCTTCGTTGCAGAGTGACTACAATATTTGTAATCTTAATTGTCGCTATCCACACCTAGTTGTCGTGCTTGCAGGAGTTGAGCTCCGGCTCTTTGTGCCCGCCTCTCAACTGTCAATCAACTAATGTTTTTCTTTTTTCTCTTTTTTTCACACACACACACACACACACACACACACACACACACACACACACACACACAGGAAGCAGCCCGTAGTAGCTGTCGAACTACCAGGTACCTATTTATTGCTAGGTGAACAGGGCACCAGGGTGAAAGAAACCCTGCCCGTTTGTTTCCGCCTCCGCCGGGGATCGATCCCCGGACCTTAGGCCTACGAATCCCGAACCTTAGGCCTACGAATCCCGAACGCTGTCCACTCAGCCGTCAGGCCCCCCTTGTGTGTGTGTGTGTGTGTGTGTGTGTATGTGTATGTGTATAATCTGTTACCACAGATGCTATCTTGAAGTGCAGACCTCCGCACACCTACACAGGCCCTAATACATTCACTTGCTATACCATCTCTAGTTAAAGACCGATATTCATAAATCTTTATATATAATGTGTGTATTGGGTAGGGAAGGGTAGGGAAGATGGTGAAGGGAGTGCTCGCAAGAGAGAGATGAGAACGAGGGGATAGACCCGGGCGCAGCCGGATACCCTCCTAGTAAATACATAAACATGTGCTCCTTAGATCATCCAAGAGTGGTGACTTCCTTCCAAGTGCTGCCCCTTGCATGAGGTGCAGCACTTCATTTTGTAGTGCACAGTGTATTTTATTAAGCAACGTACAAAACATATCACCCTCATAATGCACCTGTTTAGATATTTGTGCCCTTCAGATTATTTTAATATAACTGATCATTAAATACTCTGAACGGCTGGGTTTAGTATGCGACTTACGGTGATTCTGAAGACTGGCGGATCTGGGCATTAGGCTGTGTGGGAGCGGAAGTGGTCTGGAGCGTAGTGTCGATAACGTGCACCGGGACCAGCCAATGGAGTCCTGGAGTCAACTGTATCCAGGCACTGTCCGTAGACGTCACGCATACCAACAACAACACCACCCAATCTGACCAAACAACAAAAGTGTGCTAATAATGGATCGAACCCGGGCCACCAGGGCATCAACTACAAGCTAGCCCATTACCATACCCACTCGACCTCCGATAGAGATCGATGTAGGCTGGTGATAAGACCATCATGCATCCTACACCCAGCTTTACACTCGTGATTCAAACACAGATATCTCACCAATTCCTTATTGTGGAAGTGGAAGAAGAAGTGCAATTCAAGTGCATATATATAATATAATATAAAATATATACATAATTATATTGCACATGGTCCGTCCTAGGCTTGTAGCTTCCAGCTGTGCATATAAGTTAAGTGAGCGCACTCACAGCGCGTGAGTGTATATAAGCGCAAGTGTATATACATTTTTGTAAACAATGAAACATTCCTCTCTAGGAGACGATACTCACAGCTGACAATGGGTATATATATGTTCATACGGGCGTGAGGGCGGTATGGTGGGCGTTTGTGAGCGATGTGGAGCATGTGAGAGGATGCTGTCATTGCTTCAGTTACGCTACCCTCCTCTGCCAACACTTCCATCTTGCTGTCTTCCTCAGCTGACGCTGCCGTATTGCTGTCTTCCTCTGCTGACACTGCCATATTGCTGCCTTCCTCAGCTAACACTGCCATCTTGCTGTCTTCCTCAGCTGACACTGCCGTATTGCTGTCTTTATCAACTGACACTGCCATCTTGCTGTCTTCCTCAGCTGACACTGCCATCTCTGCACCCACTGTCCTCTCATCACCACAGTTGCCCTTAATACTCAACTTGATTGTAGCAACACTCAGATTATTATGTTTTATGCGCGCGCACATGTGTTTCTTGTGCTTAAATACACTCACGCGCTGTGAGTGCGTTCACTTAACCAATATGCACAGAATAAATAACCTGGCTGGAAGCCACTAGCCTAGGACAGACATGTACACACGCATACACACAAATATATATATATATATATATATATATATATATATATATATATATATATATATATATATATATATATATATATATATATATATATATATATCTCCTCCGTTTCCTCCGAGGCTATGGGTCCCCCTTCTTCCAGCTAGAGGTGGTACTCCCTTCTATCTATATATATATATATATATATATATATATATATATGTCGTACCTAGTAGCCAGAACTCACTTCTCAGCCTACTATTCAAGGCCCGATTTGCCTAATAAGCCAAGTTTTCCTGAATTAATATATTTACTATAATTTTTTTCTTATGAAATGATAAAGCAACCCTTTTCTCTATGTATGAGGTCAATTTTTTTTTATTGGAGTTAAAATTAACGTAGATATATGACCGAACCTAACCAACCCTACCTAACCTAACCTAACCTATATTTATAGGTAAGGTTAGGTTAGGTAGCCAAAAAAAGCTAGGTTAGGTTAGGTTAGGTAGGTTAGGTAGACGAAAAAACATTAATTCATGAAAACTTGGCTTATTAGGCAAATCGGGCCTTGCATAGTAGGCTGAGAAGTGAGTTCTGGCTACTAGGTACGACATATATATATATATATATATATATATATATATATATATATATATATATATATATATATATATATATATATATATAATATGTCTTACATAATTGCCAGAACGCACTACTCGGCCTAGTATGCGAATGCCGATTTGGCTAATAAGCTGAGTTTTCCTGAAGTTATATACTTTTCTAAACAAAATTCTTATGACAAAGTTTCTATTACATTTTATATACAATTTTTTTTTATTTGAGTTAAAACAAATGTTGAAAAATTACTAAACCTACCTAACCTATGTTAAATTAACCTAAATTAGCATAAGTCAGTAACTCATATTCTAAATATAATATAATAATATTAATTCAAATAAACCAATTGGAATTTTTTTTTATAAAACGAAAATCACTCTGCCTATTAGGCAAATTGGGTCATGCATACTAAGCCGAATAGTGCGTTATTTTATTTTATATATATATATATATATATATATATATATATATATATATATATATGTATATATATATATGTCGTACCTAATAGCCAGAACGCACTTCTCAGCCTACTATTCAAGGCCCGATTTGCCTAATAAGCCAAGTTTTCATGAATTAATGTTTTTTCGTCTACC